>NC_137791.1:135951294-136046294 GCF_963383645.1 Muscardinus avellanarius | reverse complement strand
CTAGTACTGCCAAAAAAAAAAACCCTAGCATATCCACTCACCTGACTCATCCAGCCTCCAGTGCGCTCCAGGCTGCTCCAGACTGGACTCAGGGCAGAAAGCCGCTGCACTGAGCCACCACCGGCTGGGCCTGCTCCGAGCGCCAGGGGCTCATCAAGTCTCACTGAGAGCCAAGCCAACCCTGCTCCCTTCCCGCTCAAGTCAGACTGCACAGTGATTCTGAGTTAACTCAGTTGTTTGAGCAAATTGAACAAATGTGTGGTACGCAGGTCATACTGCACACCAGAGAGAATCAACAAATTTTGCCTTTCTTCTCTCAAGAAATTTAAAACCCAAGAACGGCCTCAGTGCAAACAAAGGAAAAAAAAGTCGTAGGAAAAACACACACGAGTCAGGGCACAGGCGAGCACCGGCGCGGGAAGAGGAGCGGATGAGTGCTGAGAGCCAGGGTCCAGAGCAGAAGCAGCAGGCTTCCAAGATGCTCAGAGGGAGAGGAGGTTCAAAGGACAGGCCCGGTGACCTGGCCATCTGGAAGTAGCCAGCAGTCTGCTGAAATACAGGTGACAAGAAGAGATGCAGCTCAGAGTGCAAAAACGCCCATGAAGGATCTCGGAGTGACTTCTAATGCCTTAATACTGCTTCTCAGCCGGGAGATGAGGGCGGCGCCCCAAGTGGAAACCTTTGCAGTGAGCCCACAGCCTTAGAGGGAGCAAGCCTGGCCCTCGGTGGGCCCCGGGCGATGTCCAGATCTCAGATGCACTGGCTGTACTGGGCGCGAGGAGGGAGAGTGAGGGAATCTGATTTGCATACTGATTAATCCAGGCGACAGAAGACAGGAGGACCAGGGCTGTCCCGATCTCAGCAATGTGTGGGCCTGGGGAGGGAGGGCAGGGAAGCAAGGAGGACCAGGAGCCGCATGGGGCAGACCTGGCAAAAATCTGGTTGTCCACAGGAAGTACCGAAAGGCTCCCTGCGGGTAACCTGGGCAAGCGCGCTGCAGCCAGAGAGCCCACTGCTTCACAGTCAGGGGCCCAGCACAGTCCAGCCACCTCAAGGTACTGCAAAGCAAAGAGCAGGGGCCACACTCTTCTCCTTACAGGGCTGCACAGGACCGACGGGCCCACAGAGATGTAACCAATTTGCTCACAGCGACCCAGGGAGTGAGAGACGCATACAGGCCAGCACACAAACCTGAGTCTTTCAAATCCAATCTAACATTTCTTTCTCCCCTTCTTACCCAGTACTGGGATGGAACCCCGGGGCACTCTACAGCTGAGCTACAGTCTAGCCCTTTCTATTTTGAGACAAGGTCTTATGCTAAATTGCCCAAGCTAGCCTCAAACTTGAGATCCTAGTACCTCAGCCTCCTGAGTCACTGGAATCACATTGTGCCTGGCTTCTAATATTCTTTTAATAAATTTCCCCAGCCGGGTGTGGTGGCGCATGCCTGTAATCCCAGCATTCAGGAGGCTAACGCTGACAAGAGGACTGCCGTTCATGGGCAGCCTCAGCTACTTAGTGAGGCCCTTCGCAACTCAGTGAGACTTGTTTCAAAAAATAAAGAATAAAAAATAGGGTCAAGGGGTATAGCTTGGAGGTAGAATGCCCCTGGGTTCCATCCCCAGTACTGCAAAAAATAAAACATAAATAAAAATAAATCCCCCAAAACAATTATTACTTTTTTTTTTTTTTTTTGCGGTACTGGATATGGAACCCAAGGGCATTCTACCTCTGAGCTATACCCCCAGCCCTATTTTTTAGTCTTTATTTTGAAACCGAGTCTCACTGAGTTGCAAGGGGCCTAAGTAGCTGAGGGGGGCCGTGAACTGCAATCCTGTCTCGGCCTCCCAAATGTTGGTATTACAAGCGTGCACCACCACGTCTGGCCTCCAAAACAATTATTTTATGAGTAAATTTCCAGAGGAAGCAAAGTTTTAAACACAAAATGTGTCACCTTTTGAATTTCAAGAGTATTTTTAAACTGTGCTCTGGTTTTCTCTACCTTAGAAAGAGGGCAGACTCTGAGAGTTAACTAAGATAGAAAAATGGGGGTTAACTTTCTAGCACTTGCCATTTGTTAGGAGATAATGTGAGAGACCAAAAGTGATTGTAAAGAATATCCAGGACAGCCTCAGCACATAATTGTTTTGTTTTGGCAGTACTGGTATGGAACCCAGGGGCATTCTGCCTCTGAGCTACATCCCAGCCCTATTTTTTGTCTTTATTTTGAAACAGGGTCTCACTGAGTTGCAAAGGGCCTCACTAAGTAGCTGAAGTTAGGCGTGAACTGTGATCTTGTCTCAGCCTCCCAAATGCTGGGATTACAGGTGTGCTTCTCAAGGGATTTCAAATGTGTGTGGGGGGGGGGGAGGGGTACTGGGGATGAAACCTAGGGGCATTCTATCTCCAAGCTACACTGCCAGTCCTATTTTTTGTTGTCGTTTTTTAGTCTTTTTTATTTTTTTGAAACAGGAGTTATGAAAGGCCTCAGTAAGTAGCTGAGACCAAGAACCGCGATCCTCTGGTCTCCGCCTACTGAATGCTGTGACAGGAACTTTTAACAACTAAATAAGGAGCTGGGCATGGTGGCGCACACTTGTAATCCCTGCTTGGGAGGCTGAGACAGGAGGATCACACAGGTTCGAAGCCAGCCTCAGCTACTTAGTGAGGCTCTCAGCAACATAGTGAGACCTAATAAGACCCTGTTTCCAAATAAAATATAAAATAGGTCTGGGAGTATAGGCTGGAGGTAGAAAGACTCTGGGTCCCACCCCCAATACCACAAAAAAAAATTTTTAAATTAAAAAATCAAAAGAACAAAGGAGATGAGAAGCTGAGTGTAGTGGCCACACCTGTAATCCCAGCATTCGGGAGGCTGAGACAGGAGGATCTCGGTTCTCAGACAGCCTCAGCCACTTAGTGAGGCCCTTTGCAAATCAGTGAGACCCTGCTTCAAAATAAAGAATAAAATATAGGGCTGAGGGTGTAGCTCAGAGGTAGAATGCCCCTGGGTTCCATCCCTAGTGCTGAAAAAATAAATAAAAATAAAGGAGGTAAGAGTAAGACAGAACATTCCAATTACAGAAAAAAAAAAATAGAAAAAAATAAAGAAGGGTTGGAAGAGCTCCGCGTGCTCGGAGAACCAACAGTAGTGTCATTTAACTGGACACTGGAAAGGGGACAAAGGACAAGCAGAGATGCCTGGGACCACACGGCGAGGGCCCGAGACCTGAGCCCTCAGTCTGCGCTCCACACCACGGGCAGTCTCGGAAGCCCGCGGAGCCACAGGCTGCAAGTGCCCATGTATGTAGAGGAAAGGAGAGGAAAGGAGACTCTGGCAGTGGGCACAGGAAGGGGCCGTGAGTTTGCAGACGGTTCTGAGAGCTAGGCAAGCAGGAAGCCGAGGTGGGAGCAGTAAGTTAGCACTCACTCACCCAGCATTCCATGGCCCCACTTCACAGCTCCCCTGGCTGAGCGCCCCCCATCCTGAGACAGGTCTCATCTTCCTTCCCATTTCACAGACTACAGCACTAGCTCAGGCCACAGGCACTCCAAGTCAGGATTACCAAGGGACACAGCTCCGCTCAGTATTTTTCCACACGATGAGAAACACATCTCCTTGCGTTTTTTTCTTTATATATTTTTCTGGTGTTGGGGATTGAACCCAGGGCCTGATGCTACCATGGAGCTACACCCCCGGTTCCTTAACTGTTTTAAATTGGAGACAGGCTCTCTCCAAATCACCTAAGCTGAACTCAAACTTGAGCTGCCCCTGCCTCTAGCCTCAGTGTAGCTGAGATTACAGGGTGCATTAGTGTGGCAGCTATCGGGATTTGTTTGTTTTTGTTTAGGTGATACTGAAGATTAAACCCAGAGGCATCTACGTCTGAGCTGCAATCTTTTTTTTTTTTTTTTTAATGTGGTACTGGGGATGGAACCCAGGGCCATTCGACCTCCAAGCTACACCCCCAGCCCTATTTTTTATTCTTTATTTTGAAACAGGGTCTCACTGAGTTACAGAGGGCCTCACTAAGTAGTAGCTGAGGCTGTCTGCGAACCGTGATCCTCCAGTCTCAGCTTTCGGAATGCTGGGATTACAAGCTGTGCCACCATACCCGGCTTCGTCCTTTTTTTTTTTTTTTTTTTTAAACAGAGCTGGGCTTGGTGGAGCAATGACTGTAATGACTGTAATTCCACTATCTGGGAGGCTAAAACAGAAGGTTCACAGGTTCAAGGACAGCCTCAGCAAGTAGTGAGACTCTCATCAACCTAGCACAAGCCTATTTCAAATTTAAAAATAGGGCTGGGGTTGTAGCTCAGAGGTAGAGTGACGATGGGTCAATCCCCAGTATTAAAAAATAAATAAATAAACGAAACAGGGTCTCAGCATGCTGGCTTGCAACCTGAAATCATCCTGTCTCAGTCTCCCAAGTACTGGGGTCAGGCACGCACCAATGTGTGTGGCTTCTTACTGCTCTTTAAGCGGTAAAGAGCTGCTTAATTTCCCTAAGTGTTTGCGACTTGTGTAGCTAATAAGTTAATTATCCTTAAAATAATAGTTAGATTTGCCGTATGTGTTTGCATCAAAGGCCTGTATTTTTTTTTCTTTAAATCAAAGGAATACATAAAAATAACAGTACCTCTAATACTATGTCCTATGGACCTGAATGTGCAAGAATACTATTCCCCGCTCCCTTCAGTGGCCAGATTGGCATCTCCTCGATGAAAACAGGCTTACATAAAAACCGCTATACCCGAAACTGAAGTAAATTACTTTTCGAATCGGTAAAATGCATTATTTAGCAAGTATGGCAATTGAATCTAGGCTATAAGTAGTATTAACTGCAAGGAGCGTCTGCAGGTATTCAGACACAATTTCAAAAATCATTTTTATCATATAGAAAGGAAATAAATATCCCAAGACCTATTTAAGAATGGTTCCGTCCAAAATAGCTGATGGGCGAATATTTGACCTTCAAGACGCACGGTGACAGATATTTTTTTATCGCTTTCAACGCGGAGCCTATAAAATGCTCCAAGCGTTCTGGAATAAGTCTTAAACTGCACAGCAGAACCCTAGCCGAGGCTCTTCCCCTAGAACACCTAAATTTTCAACCTACATCACCTGTTCTGAAAACCGCGGGTCCCTAGCTCCGGCCAGCCTTCCACCTCCGCTTCATCGTTCTCATTATTGTCATTTACTCTGTGAGCAGGCGAAGGAGCCGCAAGGCAGAGCCCCTCCTTAGGAGCCCCGAGGGGCCGCCGTGCCCGCGCAGGTCCTCGCACCCGGCACCGCCTCGGCCGCCGGGCCGCACCCGCCCGCACCCGCCGCTGCCGGGGCCGGGGTCGCAGCCGGCGCGCGGGCCGCCGAGGCCCGGCCAGGGCGCCGCCGCCGAGGCCCGCCGCGGCCCGCCGCGGCCCATTGTGCGCACTCATCGCGGCCCGCGCGGGCCCGGCCCGCCGCCCTCGCCGCCCGCCCGGCCCGCCGCCCTACCTGCCGAGGCTGCGGGCGCGGCGCCGCGCTCGCGCTCCGGGGCTGCGGGGCTGCCGAGCGCCGGGCGGCCCTGGCCTGCGCCTGACGTCAAGCGGCGGCGGCCCCGGCGCCACTCGGCGGAGGGCGGGAGGGGCGCCGCGCGTTGCCCGGCAACCGGCCTCAGCGCCGCCGGGCGCCGTATCCTTCCGCCCGGCGCGGTGACGCCAGCGCGCCGCGGCCCCGCCCTCCGGCGGCGCGGGTGACGTCAGCGCGCCGCGGCCCCGCCCTCCGCCGGCTGCGCGCGCGGCCCGGGCGGGGGGCGGGGCTGCCCTCGCCGAGCCCCCGGCCCGCCCCGCCTGCCTGCCCGCGCCCCCTCCTCGCCGCGTCCCGGGATGGCAGGAGTGGGCGGCGTGAATAAAGACTTCAATTTTTTTTTCTTAAGAACCCAGAAGACGAGCTCAAGAAATGTGACATGGCTTTTGAAAATTATTAAGTAGGCAAGAAAGAAAAGACATTCTGGAAGAATCGGAAGTGGGAGCCAAAAATGTGCACTAACCTTTTCATCAGAGTCCCTGCACACCCACCCACCTCCCCTCAAGGCGACTCCGAGGCCCGTTCTAAAAAAGCAAATAATTAGGCAGCACGGATTCCGGAGCGGAGGGAGCGCGGGCGGTCACCTACTTGCAGAGAGGAGCCGGTCCCGGGGGAGCGGCCGCCCCTGCTCCCCGTCGGGTCCGCGGGCGCCCACCGGCGCTGGGCCCAGACCCCGTGCAGGGCGCCGCAGCGGCTCGTGGGCGTGGGGAAGCAGCCGCGGAGACGACGTGCTGACCACGGAGGCGGGCTGGACACCAGGTGTAGGGAGGGCTGGAGGGACCGAGAACCGTCCCTCATATTCCGTCTACAGTGTCTTTCTGCCAGCGTGCCTTTTGTTCTACACAGATTCCTGGATAAAGCAGCATCACCCCCATTTCACCGAGAAGGGAGCTGAGGCTTAGAGAAAGCCCTTTCCGCAAAGCCCAAAGCCGGGCTGGAGAGTAGAGAGGTTCCCGGCCCCACCTTCATCCCCTGGGCGCTGGCGTTTGCCCCCCACCCCAGTTCCCTTCTCTGTACCTTTGCCTCACGGTAGGGGCCGGCCCTCCTCCCGCAGCAGCTCCTGGGCACCTGTTCCGAGCCGGCTGCGCCAGGCAGGAGTGGTCCCTGAGCTCAGGAAGTTTCCTACAGTGGGGAGAGGGCGGAGGGACAGGGAGTGGGAAGTCCACGGCTCTGGCTGCTTCAGGATCTCATCCCCAGGAGCCTGAAGCTCCGGGATTTCCACGGACCAGTAATCTATGTTCCCAAAATACAGGAGATATTATTATTATTATTATTATTATTATTATTATTATTATTATTATTTTGCTTCATTGGTGAGATTGCTATTACCTACATTCATAGTTTATGAGACATGTCAACAGCAAAAAATGTTAAGGATAGTAACCACGTATCTCATAGTCTGGAAAGAAAACAGGGTTGGGTGTATTCATTTCGAGTCACCTCCCCCCATGCCATTTTGACATGGGGCTGTATTTCTATTTTCTGTATTTCTATCTTTCTAATAAACTTCTTTAAATCTTCAAAAAAGAAAAAAGAAAACACGGTTGGCCACTTTATAGCTATACGCACCCACAGTTTATTTATTTTTTGTCACTGGCCAGTTTTTATAAGCCACAAACTTGTAGAACCTGAAGGCTTCTTGAAAGAAGAGGTATTTAAACAGAGTAGGAATTAAGTGGGATTAGTGGGATTTGGAGGCCCTGAGAAAGATTACAGATTAAAGGATGAAAGCCCGGGCTACTTTGCTCCCTCAACAGGATAGCCCTCTGTCCTGTAGAGCTTTTTGATAAAAGTCTGAGAAGTTCTGGGTGAACGCAAGGCCTTTGCATCTGCAGATCCCTTCTCCGGACCTTGGCAGAGCAGGCAGGCTCCTTGTTCAAGGCTCAGCGGTAATGTCACCTGCTCTGACGCCCAGTGTGGAGTGCCCGCCGTTCCCAGCCGTGATGCCCCGGCTGACAGCCCTTACCAGTGCCTGAAATGATTCTATTTGCATTTTGCCTCCCAGTTAATGTCAGCCTTCCCCACCTCAAAACCTGCACCCCAGGAGAACAGGCACCTGGTGCAGGGTGTTAGCTTCAGCAGCCCAGGACCCACCACCATCTGTAGGTGATTGGCTGGACCACCTGATAGTCCATTTCGAGAGAAGCAATCCTATCTTCTGAGAAGACTGGGAACTGGGTTCTCCTGCACAGACCCTACACCCTGCCATGGGCTGCCCTGCCCAAGGCCTGCCCTAAAGACCCTGAGAACAGCTGGGTTAGGCTGGATCACGGGAGCTTTCTCGGGCTTGGGCCGAGGTCCCCAGGGAAGGCCAGAGGTCTGCGGTCAAAGCAGAGCCGATCTTGAGGCCGAGGACTCCTTCCGCCCCTGGCTTTCCTTTGAGATGGCTTGGGTCGTTATTCCCGTCTCAGGAGCACCTGCCACGACACTTTCAGCCCGGCACAGAGGCACAAGTGACAGGAAAAGGTGCCACCTCCACCCGCCCTCTGACCTGGGCGGCCTGGGTGCCCGCAAGTCCCAGGGAGTGAGTGTCAGTGGCTTGCCCCCATGGGAACCAAGAACAGTGGGCCGAGGCTGCACCCAGGTGCTTCCGGGTGATGGCTAGGGGGTGGGCCGGGCGGCCCCTCAGCTCCGAGCCAGTGACCTCCCTCCCGGCCTCAGCTTCTTCATCCACAAGGCCAGGGGCTTGGGCAGGAGGACTTCAAAAATCTCATCATTTTGTTGTTGGTTGGCTGGTTAGATTTTTGTATATGAACTTTGAATACACATATTTGGTGCTAGGGATGGTAGCCAGCTGCATTCTACCTCCGAGCTACACCTCCAACCCTACTTTTCATTCTCGTTTTGTTTGCTGCAGTACTGAGGATGGAACCCAGGGGCGTTCTCCCTCCACGCTATCCCCCAGCCCTATTATTTTTATTCTATATTTTGAAACAGGGGCTCACTGAGTTGCAGAGGACCTCACTAAGTAACTGAGGCTGTCCTCAAACCATAATCCTCCAGTCTCAGCCTCCCAAATGCTGGGATTACAAGCGTGCGCCACCATACCTAGCTTTATTCTTTTTTTTTTTTTTGGAGGGGGGTACTGGGGTTCCTAGAAACCCTTCTACCTCAGGGCTACACTCCCAGACCTATTTTATACTTTTTATAAGTGTGCGCCACCATGCTTTATTCTTTTTTTTTTTTTTTTTTTGGTGGTACTGGGGTTCCTGGAAGCCCTTCTACCTCCAGGCTACACTCCCAGACCTATTTTTACATTTTTTATTTGGAAACAGGGTCTCCTAAGCCAGCGCGCGCGGCTGGCTTCGAACCTGCGCGATCCTCCTGTCTCTGCCTCCCAAGCGCAGGGATTACAAGCGTGCACCACCACGCCCGGCCTGCTTTATTCTTTATTTTGAAACATAGTCTCACTAAATTGCAGAGGGCTTCACAAAGTAGTTGATGCGGGCCTGGAACCTTCCATCCTCTTGTCTCAGCCTCCCAAGTACTGGGATTACAGGTATGCCCCACCACACTGGGCTGGAAATAAAAATTGAATGAGGCACACTTTGGGAGAAGAACGTGTACATTCCTTCATGTTACCCAAAACTAACAGTCCCAGCTCCAGGCTCTGGAGCCTCCTGGCCCTCAGGGCCTTACTTAAACGGTCCTCAGTCTCTGCCTGCAGAGTAGAGGTGACTCCATGTACACCTGGAGATGCTGAGACTCTGAGGGGTCAGCCAGCTTGCCCCAGGCCAGAATGCGATGGGTGACAGTGTCCGATGGCACTTGAGCCCTGTCCTGGCTACTGCGAGGTACTGCTCCAGCAAAACCCATCCTGGCTGGGCATGGTGGCGCACACTTGTCATCCAACATTTGGGAGGCTGAGACAGGAGGATCACAGTTCACAGACAGCCTCAGCGACTTAGTGAGGCCCTCTGCATCTTAGTGAGACCCTATTTCAAAATGAAGAATAAAAAATAGGGCTGGGGGTGTAGCTCGGAGATAGAAGGGCCCTGGGTTCCATCCCCAATACCGCAAAAATGTAAATTATAAAAACCCAGAGTCAACCTTCAAGTGTACTGGGTGTGGTGGTGCAAGTTTATAATCCTGTACTCTGGAGCCTAAGACAAGAGGATCACAGGTTTGAGAACAGCCTGAGCAAGTAGTAAGACTCATCAAGCTAGCAAGATCCTGTTTCAAAATAAAAAACAAGGGTGGGTGTGGTGGCACACGGTTTGTAAACCCAGCACTTGAGAGGCAGGGACAGGAGGATCTTAGGTTCACAGCCAGTCTCAGCTACTAAGTAAGGCCCTCTTTCAAAATAAAGAAAGAATGGTAGGGCTGGGCTGTAGTTCAGAGGTGGAATGCCTCTGGGTTGAGCCCCAAGCACTGCAAAACAAACAAACAAATAAATATAAAAACAAAAAGCTGGGTGTGGTGGCATTTGCCATTAATCTCAGGAAGGCTGAGACAGGAAGGTCATAGGTTTGAGGACAGCCTCAGCAATTTAGTGAGACCGGTTCCAAATAAAAATAATAATTAAAAAAACAGGGTTTGGAGTATAGCACAGAGGTAGACTGCCCCTGGGTCCAATCCCTAGTACCAAAAATAAAAATAAAATAAATAAACAAAATAGCATTGGGAGTGCAGCTTAGAGACAGAATGTCTGGGCTTAATCCCCAGTAACCGGAAAAGGAAAAGATACCCAGCCAGGTCCCAAGGCCTCCCCCAGGACCAGCAACCTCCCGGAGGGTGCTCACCCTTGAATCAGCTCAGATGCCACCAGGCAAGATGGCCAGCGGACCTCTCTTCTGACCTTTCTTACTATCTCCAGGCCTGGGTGTGCGTCTAACAGCTCGTCCTCTCAGGGGCCATGAACACCATCCCAGCGGCTGAAGAGTCAAGACCAGGCCTGTGGCACAGCCTCGTGATATGACCGTGCGTAGCCATCAAGCTTTGCAGAGCTTTGGCTCCCTGGCATATGAAACCATAGAGGGCAAATGGGCCTGTCTGGCTCCTCCATTAGCTATATTTGGGGCCAAACCAAACCAGACGTGTGTTGTCCTCCACAGACTCCCCGACACCGTGCCAGTGTCCAGTGCCCCCATTATCCTTCCAGACTAATTCCAAGGAGCATCCCGATCCATAGAACCTAGCCAGCACCTGTCTAGCCCGGGGCTGGGGCAGCACACGATAAAGCCCAAGGCTGGCCATCAGGTTGAAGCCAGGTCCCAGCATGTGACAGAGATAAACTACTTTCCTCCTCTGTGAAATGGGAATAATCAGGGTTTCAGTCTCACAGATCTGCTGTGAGGGGTGAGTGGAGCCGCAGAGCAGGTCGGGCCATGCCCTGCACATGGGAAGTACTCAGTAAACACCAGCGCTGAGACGGCCCTCCTTGAAGCCCCTCGTCAGCCCTGCCCGCCTCGCCTCTGGGTCACCTCTTTCTCTGTCCCTTCTCATTTACCACCCACCCTAGTCCCTCGGCATGTTCCTGGATGGTTCCATTCCCTCGAGATGCTGCAGGAAGCTGGCTACCTGAGGCTTCCCTCTAGCGCTTCCCCAGGCCCAGCCCTGCCTCCCTGCCTCCTTCCACACAGTCAGGGCCCGCCCGCACCCTCCCTCCCGGCTGCCTGGGCTGCGGTCCCAGCACGCCACGCGAGCACTATTGAACCTGCTTCACAAATGCCTTGGCCCAGGCTCTGGGGTCACACACTCCCCGTGCTCCAACCTTCAGCAAGCCGCTCCTCCCTCTCAGCTGTCTCCTGCATCTCCATAGTAGAAACAGTGAGAGTGCCTTCCACTAGCAGACACTAGTCAGTTTCTCTTCTCTCTCCTTTCCTCCTCCTCCTCCTCCTCCTCCTCCTCCTCCTCCTCCTCCTCCTCCTCCTCCTCCTCCTTCTCCAGTAACAACCTGAGCGGGGAGTGGTGGTGCACGCTTGTAATCCCAGTACTTGGGAGGCTGAAACAGGAGGATCATGGTTAACAAACAGCCTCAGCTACTTCTTAGTGAGGCCCTCTGCAACTTAGTGAGACCCTGTTTCAAAACAAAGAATAAAGCCAGGCATGGTGGTGCATGCTTGTAATCCCAGCATTCAGGAAGCTGAGACAGGAGGATCACTGTTTGAAGACAGCCTCAGCTACTTAGTAAGGCCCTTTGCAACTCAGCGAGACCCTGTTTCAAAATAAAGAATAAAAAATAGGGCTGGAGGTATCACTTGGAGGTAGAATGCCCCTGGGTTCCATCCCCAGTACTGCAAATAAATACATAAATAAAGAATAAGCCGGGCATGGTGGCGCACGCTTGTAATCCCCGCGCTTGAGAGGCTGAGACGGGAGGATCGCACAAGTTCGAAGCCAGCCTCAGCTACTTAGTGAGGCTCTCAGCAACTTAGTGAGACTCTGTTTCCAAATAAAATATTTTTAAAAATTAGGTCTGGAAGTATAGCCCAGAGGTAGAAAGCCTCTGGGTTCCACCCCCAGTACCACCAAAAAAAAAAAAAAAAAAAAAAAAAAAGAAAGAAAGAAAGAAAAAAAAAAGAAAAAGAAGAAAGAAAAAAAGAAAAAAAAAAGTTGAGCCAGTGGTATAGCTCAGAGGTAGAATGCTGCTGGGTCCAATTCCCCAGAACTGCAAAAATAATAAATAAATAAATAAATAAATAACAACCGGAAAGCCAGGTGTGGTGGCACACACTTGTAATCCTCGTACTTGGGAAGCTGAGACAGGAGAATCACAGGTTCACAGCCAGCCTCAGCTACTTAATGAAGCCCTCTGCAACCTAGTGAGACCCTGTTTTAAAATAAAGAATAAAAAAATAGGGCTGAAGTGTAGCTTGGAGATAGAATGTCCCTAGGTTTAATCCCTACTACTACTACTACTACTACTAATAATAATAATAATAGTAATAATAATTGATGATGACCTGATCCATTCGTGAAGCTTGCCTTCCTGTTTTGATCTTCCGTGCCTATATACTCTGCATCTAGGCAGTTAGCAGGCAAAGGAGTTGGAAATGCTTGTAATCAATCCACTAAACTGTGACACCGGCTGCCTGTGCCAACAACAACCAGGCCCTTTGCAGAGGAAGATGACCCGTCCCCAGGCACCACAGAAGGGCCTAGAACCGGGGAGCAAGAAGCTTGCCACTAGCCGGGCGTGGGGGCGCACGCTTGTAATCCCCGCGCTTGGGAGACAGAGACTGGAGGATGGGAGTTTGTGGACAGCCTGAGCTACTTAGCGAGGCTCTTTGTTCCCAACTCAGTGAGACCCTGTTTCAAAAAATAAAAAGACTAAACCGGGCGTGGTGGCGCACGCTTGTAATCCCAGAGCTTGGAAGGCTGAGACAGGAGGATCCCACAGGTTCAAAGCCAGCCTCAGCTACTTAGTGAGGCTCTCAGCAACTTAATGAGATCCTGTTTCCAAATAAATTATAAAATAGGGCGGGGTGTGGGGGGGTTATAGCCCAGAGGTAGAAAGTCCCTGGGTGCAACCCCCAGTACCACAACAAATAAATAAATAAGTAAATAAAAAGACTAAAAAATAGAACTGGGGGTGTAGCTTGGAGGTAGAATGTCCCTGGGTTCCATCCCTAGTACTGCAAAAAAATTAAAAATAAATATATTATTTATTTGCAATACTGGGGATGGAACCCAGAGGCATGCTACCTCTGAGCTACACATTTTATTCGTGTGTGTGTGTGTGTGTGTGTGTGTGTGTGTGTTGCTAGGGGTGGAACCCAGGGGCTTTCTACCTCTGGGCTATACTCCCAGACCTATTTTCTATCTTATTTGAAAACAGAGTCTGAGTGAGTTGCTGAGAGCCTCACTAAGTAGCTGAGGCTGGCTTCGAACCTGCACGATCCTCCTGTCTCAGCCTCCCAAGCTCTGGGATTACAAGGGTGCGCCACCACGCCTGGCTACATTTTATTCTTTATTTGGAAACAGGGTCTCACTATTTTGATGAGCGTTTCACTTCTTGCTGAGGCTGGCCAAGAACCTGGGATCCTCCTGTCTCAGCCTCCCAAATACTGGGATTACAAGCGTGCTCCACCTTGCCCAGCCCCAGCCCTTTTTATCTTTTATTTTGAAACAGGGTCTCTCTAAGTTATTATGCACTGGACTTGAACTGCCTTTCCCAGCACAGCCTCCCAAGTATTGGGATAATAGGCATGTGCCACCACATTCAGCTTGCAAAGACCCTATTTCCAAATAAAGTCACACTCTGAGGAACCGAGCTTAGGACTTTAGTCAGTCTCTCTCTTCTCTCTCTCTCTCTCTCTCTCTCTCTCTCTCTCTCTCTCTCTCTCTCTCTCTCTCTCTCTCTCTCGGCTGGGATGAAACCCAAGGGCATTCAACCCCTGCCGTGTTTTTTTTTTTTTTTTTATATACTTAGCTGAGGGCCTCACTAAGTAGCTGAGGCTGTCCATGCATCGTGATTGGTCTCAGCCTCCCAAATGCTGGGCTGACAAGCATGTGCAACCACGCCCAGCTAGCACATCTCTTTTAGAGAGACACAGTTCAACCCTCAACATCTCTGATGTTCCTGGCCCTACATATTGCGTGCTCTGTCTCATTTAATCCTCCCAAGAAGGGAGGGGTTGTTATTATCTTCGTTTTACAGATGAGGAAATTGAGGCTTAGGGAGTTGGAGTTATTTTCATAAAGTCACAGCTCAGCTGGTAAATGCTGGGACAAGGAAACAAAGTCAGTCTCAAGCCTAGCCTCTTCCCTTCCGCCCGTTCAACCAAGTATTCAACAAACCTTTACTGAAAGTCCAGCTGCCCAGGAATGTAAAACAGCAATGTCTCTAGGAGGAAAGGGGCAACAGGAAGAGGTCGAGCTATAGAAAGGGCCCTATAGTGAATCAATTAAGGTGACCAATCAGAGGGTATGGAATAGGGGAGGACGAAGCCTCTTTAAAACGCAGGAGGTACATAAATAAATGTATCAAAGTTAATCACCAAACAAGCATGGGATCGAGGGAGGGGGAGGGAATGGGATGGGGACTGGATGAGGGCTAATTGGATGATGTGTGCTTGTATATCCTCTCAAGTCTTGTGTTCCAATGTGATGTATGATTACAATACACCAATACAAATACAATTAAATAAAAAAAGATTAAACCAAACCATAAAATCTAAAAAAAAAAAAAAAAAAACCAGCAATGTCTCCATGGAACTTATGCCGTAAGGATGAGGACTGACTATACAAATGTAAAAACAATCATTACTAACTACAAAGAAGAAACAGCAGCCATGAATGGTGGCCCACGCTTGTAATCCCAGTACTTGGGAGACTGAGACAGGGGATCCAGGTTTGAGGCCAGCGTCAGCTACTTAGTGAGGCCCTCCGTAATTTAGTGAGACCCTGTTTCAAAATAAGAATAAGCCTGGCGTGGTGGTGCACGCTTGTAATCTCAGCATTCGTGAGGCTGAGACCAGAGGATCACGGTTCATAGACAGCCTCGACTACTTAGTGAGACCCTCCGCAACTTAGTGAGACCCTGATTCAAAAAGAAAGAATATAAAATAGGGTTGGGGGTGTAGCTCGGAGGTAGAACGTCCCTGGGTTAGATCCCCAGTACCACCAAAAAAAAAAAAAAAACTTTAAAAAATCAGGCTGGGGGTATAGCTTGGAGGTAGAATGCCACTGGGTTCAATCCCCAGAACCATGAAAAAAAAAGAAAAAAAAAGAAAAAGAAAAAAACAGGCGAGGAATCTATTTTGCTATGATGTCAGCAAAAGATCTGCTGAGAGCTGGGCGTGGTGGCACACGCTTGTAATCCCCACGCTTGGGAGGCGGAGACAGGAGGATCGCTCAGGTTCGAAGCCATGCTGGCTTAAGAGACCCTGTTTCCAAATAAAAATATAAAAATGGGTCTGGGAGTGTAGCCCGGAGGTAGAAGGGTTTCCAGGAACCCCAGTACCACCAAAAAAAAAAAAAATCTCCTGAGGTTGAGGCTTGCTTGAGCCAAGAGAAGGTGATCAGGAGAGGTAGGCCGAGGAGAATGTATCAGACACACAGGAATAGCATGTACAAAGGTCCTGAGACAGGAAAGGTCACGGTGCACTATGAAGGAAAGCCATGGAGCGTGACTGGAGCATTCAGGATGGCTTTGGAGAGGCAGTGTGTGTGTGTGTGTGTGTGTGTGTGTGTGTGTGTGTGTGTGTGTGTGTGTAGGGTATATAAGGCACACATCAAGCCAGGTTTGTGTGTTATGGCAAGGAGTTTAGTTTAGGCTTTACCCACAGTGCTCATGGGAAATGTAGATCTGTGGCAATGGTATTAATTCATAGGTCTGTTGAAGAAGCATGGATTAGACGGGCGTGGTGGCGCAGTCCTGTGAGCCCGGTGTTTAAGAGGCTGGGACAGGACGATCACAGGTCCAAGGCCAGCCTGAGCAATTTAGCAAGGCTCTCAGTGACTCCGCAAGACCCTATTTCAAAATTTAAAAATAGAGCTGGGCATGGCGGCATACGCTCGTAATCCCAGCATTTGGGAGGCTGAGACAGGAGGATTGCGCAGGTTTGAAGCCAGCCTCAGCTACTTAGTAAGGCTGTTTGCAACTCAGTGAGACCCTATTTCAAAATAAAGAATAAAAAATAGGGCTGGGGGTGTTGCTCAGAGGTAGAATGCCCCTGGGTTCCATCCCCAGTATGGCAAAAAATAAAATAAATAAATAAATAAATAAAAATTGGCTTGCGGATGCAGCTCAGAGGTAGCTTGCCCAGGTTGAGCTCCTGTGATGCGTCCCATGCAGCGGCCGGTTCACAGCTGAGGAAGTTCTTGGCTGGGAGCTCTCTGGGGCCTTGGGTCTCTTGAATGCCAGGTCAAATCTCAGTTCAAAGATATCCAGAGCAAGGCCACTGTTTAGGCGTTAGTCCCTGTCTAGGGAACAATGCACCGGGAAAGAGGGACCACATATTGTTCTGGAACTTGCTTGCCGGGTGACTCTGGCAAGTCGTGCCCCTGTGGACTTCAGCCTCCTCCTTTAGAAAAGGAGAGCTATCAGCCGGGTTTGGTGGAGCGCGCTTGTCATCTTAGCACTTGGGAGGCTCTATCGCAGGTTCAAGGATAGCCTCAGCAACTTAGTGAGGCTCTAAGCAACCTGTTTCCAAATAAAAATTAAGGCAGGTGTGGCGGCACACCCTTGTAATTCCAGTACTTGGGGGGCTGAGACAGGAGGATCACAGGTTCCCAGCCAGCCTCAGCTACATTGTGAGACCCTCTGCAACTCAGTGAGACCCTCCCTGTTTCAAAATAAAGAATAAAAATAGGATAAGGGGTGTAGCTTGGTGGTAGAATGCCCCTATGTTCAACCTCTAGTACTAAGAAGGAGAAGGAGAAGGAGAAGGAGAAGGAGGAGGAGTAATAAATTTGGTTTGAGGATGTAACTTGGAGGTAGAATGCCTCTAGGTTCAATTCCCAGTACCAAAAAACTAAAATGAGACCCAAGGGGAGCTATGTGTCCCCCACAACCACTGAAGGAGGGAGAGAAAGAGCACGATCCTTTGGGAACCCTTGACCTCTAGCGGTGTCTTTGGATCGTGTGAACTGCAAGCTTGTATAGTACCAAGAGCCACGCTCTGGCAGAAGCTGTCTGGCCTCAGGCAGTCGGTGAGCCTCATTCCTTCAGCTGTAAATTAGGACCACCATTCTGTACCTGGAGCAGCCGAGGGGCTGGAGGCAGGAGCTGCCTGCTGGGATGGCCTTCCTGGGAGTTTGCAGGGATCTGCGCGGAGTAGTGGACGCTTCTCCCAAGCAGCTCCTATGCACAGGTGCTGTGCTGAACTTCAACTTAAATCACTCTTTTATGACTTCATCCCAACCCTCAGCACCACCCCAGAAGTTCCTGTTATTCAGGGGAGTGACGGGATTTAGCCCTGGAATATTCTATCTCTGAGCTATACCCCAGCCCCAGTTTATTTTTTATTTTATTTTGGGATACTGGAGATTGAAACCAGCGGCATTCTGCGTTACACTCCCAACGCTTTTTTAATTTTTACTTTGAAACAGAGTCTCTTTAAGTTGCTGAGGCTGGCCTGGAACTTGTGATCCTTCATTCTTAGCTTTCCGAGTACTGGGCTTACAGGCTCGCACCACCACGCCCAGATCAGAAGGCCCTGTTTTATAGGCTAGGGCACCGCAGCTCAGACCCCTGAAGGAACTTCTCCGAGTCACCAGGCCCAGCGCCGGGAGCCAGGCCTCCTCTCCCCTCCGGCGTGCTTCTCACTTTGAGCAGCCGCAGGTGTCCAGAGCTGGAGAGGACATCCCTGGGGCCATGAGGAGCTGTGTGCCGGAGCCCATGGGAGACCCAGGCCATCACTGAGCCTTCATCCTGTGGGAGATAATGACTCCCTGGTCCGATCCAGCCAAGGTGACCTCCACAGACCTCTCTTACTGAGAGTTGGGACTACAGGACTTGGGTACATTTACGACGCTACCTCCTGGGGAGGATCCGGCAAGGGACAGTGACAGTCCCCTGGGGAGTGCCAAGGATTTACAGCCCCACTGGGGTTCTAAAGAATTGCTATTAACAGCTAATGAAGGCGTGGGGTTTATAGGAGAAATGGTGTAATTGGTATTTATTAAAATGCATTATTATATTTCTGTTGACATGCCATAATTATTTCACGGTTTATGACAATGTTTAAGTATTCTTGGCAGGAAGCTGGCATCTTCCAGAAAGAAGTAGCTGTGGTTGTGAGGGCCCCCCAGGTAAAGCATCCGGCGTCCAGCCTGCCCACAGCAGCCCGCAGTCAAAGGCAGACAACTCAGCTTCCCGGAGCCTCCGTTTCCCACGTGGAAAAGTTGGGCTGGGTGTCTGATCCTTAGGCCCCTTTAGCCCACCTGCCCTGCCTCTCCTGCCCAGGGACATCCTCTCCATCAGCAGGTCTCTTGGGGTCCCTAACTGTGAGCTGGGATTCTGTTCAACCTAGGCAGCCTCTGTGGGTTGCAGATGGCAAAGTGGGCCACCAGTGTTGGTGTGTTGAATTCGTGGTCCCCTGGCTGGTGATAAGGTGGTAAAACATTGAAGAGGTAGGGACCAGCCAGGCGTGGGGGCGCACACTTGTCATCCCAGCATTTGGGAGGCTGAGGCAGGAGGATCGCACAGGTTCGAAGCCAGCCTTGGCTACTTAGTGAAGCTCTCAGCAATTTAGTGAGACCCTGTTTCTAAATAAAGTATAAGATAGGTCTAGGAGTATAGTCCAGAGGTAGAAAAGCCCCAGGGTTCCACCCCCTGTACCCAATGAATAAATAAATAAATAAATAAATAAATAAGGGTTGGATCCAGGCCTAGTGGCTCACACCTGTAATCCCAGGATTTGGGAGGCTGAGACAGGAGGATGGCAGGTTCGCAGTCAGCCTCAGCAACTTAGTGGGATCCTGTTTCAAAATTAAACTTCTAATAGGGCTGGGGGTATATCTTGGAGGTAGAGACCCCTGGGTTCAATCCCTAGTGCCGCGCACACACAGAGGAGCAAACCAATGGAAACCCATTCAGGAATTACGTAAAAGCACTATCCGTTTACACATATTTTTTGAAAACGTGCCAGAAAAACCCATCCTGTGTAGTTGGCATGATGGAGGGAATATCAAGCAAGATGCACAGGGAATCCTCTTAATTGAGGGCCACAAGCCCGTGGCCTTGTCGAGCCAGGTGGGGTAATGCGCCTGGTTGCCCTGGAGGACTTTCCCTAAGGGACAGACTGCTGTAGTCGGCACCGTCCCGTCTGAGACTCCGTTTACAGCATCAGGGAGACTATTGGACTTTCTGCCTTGAAACCGTCCAGCCTCATTACCCCGAGGCTGGCACAGGGGATGCGATCGCGCCAGGTTTCGAGGCGCAGCGCTCTGCAGAACCCTCTCTGGCCCACCCAACCTCCAGCCACCTGCAGACATGGGGACGGCTGTCAGCTGGCCCTGGGCCTGGGGAAGTCAAGCGGCCAGAGCTTAGCATCCAGGAGACAGGCAAACAAAACAAACTTGCTCCCGAGAGGACTGGCAGTGCTGGGTGACGGCGAAGCATGTATTTATGATCACGGGTATTTCCGCACGGAGCAAGGACACGGAGAGGTAGAACTACTGGAACCTGATGACCACTGGTTTCTTGAGCACCTACTATGCGCCAGAGATGATTTATGCCCATCGACTCTAACCTGCTTAGGGATTCCCAGACTGCTCGCCTGCCTATCTATCTATCTATCTATCTATCTATCTATCTATCTATCTACCTACCTACCTACCTACCTATCTATCATCTATTATCTATCTATCTATCTATCAATCTACCTATCTACCTATCATCTATCTATCTATCTATCTATCTACTGATCTATCTATTTTCTGTCTATCTATCTATCTATCTATCTGCAGTACTGGGGATGGAACCCAGGGGCATTCTACCTCTGAGCTACACCCCCCAGCCCTATTATTATTATTATTTTGGGGGGGGGGGCTGTACTGGGGTTCCTGGAAGCCCTTCTACCTTCGGGCTACACTCCCAGACCTATTTTATACTTTTTTATTTTTGGAAACAGGGTTTCTTACGCCAGCACGGCTGGCTTCGAACCTGCGTGATCCTCCTGTCTCCGCCTACCAAGCACGGGGATTACAAGTGTGCGCCACCATGCCCGGCTAGTCTTTATTTTTGAAACAGGGTCTCACTAAGTTGGGCCTCACTAAGTAGCTGAGACTGTCCATAAACCGTGATCCTCCTGTCTCAGCCTCCCAAATTCTTGGATTACAAGCTTGAGCTACCAGGCCCAGCTACCTCTCTTTTAATTATTTTGGTACTGGGAATTGAACCCAGAGGGATTCTACCTCCAAGATACTCTTCAGCCCTATTTTTTATCCTTTATTTTGAGACAGGATCTCACTAAGTTGTGAAGGGCCTCACTAAGTAGCTGAGGCTGAGCAGGACGTGGTGGCGCACACTTGTAATCCCAGCATTTGGGAAGCTGAGACAGGAGGATCGTGGTTTGAGGCCAGCCTCAGCTACTTTGCAACTCAGTGAGACCCTGTTTCAAAATAAAGAATAAAAAGCCGGGCATGGTGACGCACGCTTGTCATCCCCGCGCTTGGGAGGCAGAGACAGGAGGATCGCCCAGGTTCAAAGCCAGCCTCGCTGGCTTAGGAGATCCTGTTTCCAAATTTTAAAATATATAAAAAATAGATTGGGAGTGTAGCATGGAGGTAGAAGGGTTTCTAGGAACAAACAAACCAAAAAAAAAAAAAAAAGAAGGAAAGAAAGAAAAAAAGAAAGAAAAATAGGGCTAAGGGTGTAGCTCAGAGGTAGAATACCCTGGTTTCTATCCCCAGTACCACAAAAAAAAGAAAGAAAAAAGTAGCTGAGGCTGGCCTTGAACCTGTGATCCTCACATCTCAAGTACTGGGATTACAAGTGTGCACCACCACGTCCAGCTTTGCTCACCTCTTTAGTCAGACGAGGAGACTGAAGCTCAGAACAAGGTCCGAAAGTCAACAAGTATGTAGTGTGAAACAGCAGCAGAGGCTGGACTCGAACCTGGCCCTGTCGATTGGAGACTGACCTGCAAGACCTTCAGAGCAGAGGGGGCCAGGAGGGGAACAGGAGGGGAGCCTGAGAATCAGGATTAAAGTTGGGGTATCTTAGCTTGGTGCCCTGGAGGCCAGTCATAGGCCAAGAGTTCAGTGCAGATGGTTTATTATGGAGGTGGGACCTGCAGAATAATGACCCCCAAAGACGCGCCCCTCCTGATCCCCCAAATCGGGGACAACATGGACCTTACGTGGCCAAAGGGACTTTGTGGATGGGATGTGGGTCATGAGGTGGATAGATGGTCTTCACCTGCTCCTCAACCTCCCCTGGCCCCCGTTGCCCACACTCCCGACCTGCCCCTCCTTCCCCAACACACCCCACCTCCAGATGCACCCAGCAACTTGCCCTTTTCTGTGTGGGCGGCGTCACGATGCCTCTGCTTTGCCACTGTGGTCCCCCTGCCTGGACTCCGCCCTGTGTCCACCTTTGCTCAACTACTGTGCTCTCCAACTTGATTGCTTTCTGGAAGCTTTTTCTGCAGCCCCCTAGGCTGGTGAGAGGTCTCTGGTACGTGTTCCAGTGCTAGCCCCTCTCTGGATCCCATGCCAGGAGCGGCCCTGGGCACATTAGTCCCACAGACCTGGCCCTCTGGATGGGCTGTGCCTGCCCCTGTGCTGCCTCTGGGGCACCCAGCACAGCACCCAGCACCCAGGATGGCTTGGGGCAGGATGCTCCTCTGCAGAACCAAGTCATGAGAAAGGCACGCGTCACTACCCACAGCCCAGCCTCTGGCCTCTCTGCCCAGCTATTTTTATTTCTTCCCCCTGCAGAGCTGAGGCCTGTGGGGCAGGTTCTTAAATAAAGCCAGGGAAACCGGCCAGACAGAGCGAGGACACTTGCTGGGGCTGCCCAGCCCGAGGCCAGCAGGAGTGGCCACGGGGCTCCTCCTCCGGCACAGTCTGCGACCTCTGCTGGGAGGGATGCAGCCTGCGGAGCGGCAGGGCCAAGGCCCAGCTTTGCATTCTGTCCTGGCTTTGAGGATGAAATGAAGTCTAACTCCGTGTGTGTGTGTGTGTGTGTGTGTGTGTGTGTGTGTGTGTGTGTATTGCTGTGGATGGACCACAGGGCCATTCTATCTCTTAGCTATACCCCAACTCTCTCTCTCTCTCTTTTGGCAGTACTGGGGATGGAACCCAGGGGCATTCTACCTTGGAGCTACACCCCCAGCCCTATATTTTAGTCCTTATTTATTTATTTATTTATTTATTTATTTATTGGTGGTACTGGGGATGGAACCCTTCTACCTCCGGGCTACTACTGGAAACAGGGTCTCTTAAGCCAATGAGGCTGGCTTCGAACCTGCGCGATCCTCCTGTCTCCGCCTCCCAAGCCCCTGGATTACAAGCGTGCGCCACCACGCCCGGCTTAGTCTTTATTTATTTATTATTTAGTGGTACTGAGATGGAACCCAGGGGCATTCTACCTCTGAGCTCCACCTCCAGCCCTATTTTTTATTCTTTCTTTGAAACAGGTCTCACTGAGTTACAAAGGGCCTAAGTAGCTGAGGCTGTCTTCAAACAGCGATCCTCCTGTCTCAGCCTCCCAAATGGTGGGATTACAAGAGTGTGCCTCCATGCCCAGCAGTCATTTTATTTATTTATTTATTTATTTATTTATTTATTTATTTATTTATTTTTGCAGGTCTGGGGATGGAACACAGAGGCGTTTGACCTCCGAGCTACACCCCCTGCCCAATTTTTTATTCTTTATTTTGAAACAGGGTCTCACTGAGTTGCAGAGACCTCACTGAGTAGCTGAGGCTGTCTGCGAACCGCGATCTTCCTGTCTCAGCCTCCTGAGTGCTGGGATCACAAGTGTGCGCCACCACGCCCGGCCTCTTTTTTATTCATTTTATTATTTATTTTATTATTATTTATTTATTTTTGCGGGCCTGGGGATGGAACCCGGGGCATTCAACCTCCAAGCTACACCCCCAGCCCTATTTTTTAATCCTTTATTTTGAAACAGGGTTTCACTGAGTTGCAAAGGGCCTCACTAAGTAACTGAGGCTGTCTGAGAACTTGGATCCTCTGGTCTCAGCCTCCCGAATGCCCGGCTTTGTGGTGGTTTTTAAACATGGCCCTGGAATCTTTGATGTTTCTTCACTGAGGGGGGCCTGGGTCCCTGCTCCCTGACTGCGGGCTGGTTCCTGAGGGTGGCAACAAAAAGACACGAAGCCAGTCCTGTAAGCCCAGCTTGGGGTGCACCACCGCGCCACAGGCTATATGTCTGTGGCTATCACCCCAAGTTTGTTTGTTGAATTCTCACCCACAGGGTGAGCATCAGGAGGTGAGGCCTTGGTGGTCACTAGGGGATGAGGCTGGAGCCTCACGAAAGGAATTAGTGCCAACTTAGTGAGCTCCTGTTTCAAAATAAAGAGTAAAAAACAGGGCAGGGGGTGTAGCTCTGAGGTTGAATGCCCCTGGGTTCCATCCCTAGACCTGCAAAAAAAAAATAAATAAATAAAAATAAAAAAATAATAATAATTAATAATAATAATAAGAAGAAGAAAGAAAGAAAGAAAACCCACCAAAATATATAATCAGATCAACACAATAAAATAAATAAAAGAACAAAAAACACCTACTATTCATTGAGTACTTGCTTACTCAGAACTAGGCTCTGTGCTAAGTCTCTGTGGATCGTCTGATATAGGATATACAGTGATCTCAAACATTTGCATAAATAAATGAAGAAGAAAACCGCTCAGAAAAATGTGCCAGAGGCCGAGCTCCTTCCGCTGCACGCGCTGGTGGCGCCCATGGGTGTCGGGGCCCTGTGGCTCCTGACTCTTTGCCCAGGACAGCCCTCTGGTGGCAGGCCCCGTCTGGCCCTGCAGTTCACACCCCACCTGGGTCTCTGAGGGAGAGGACCTATAGGCGACATGGGTGACCAGCCTGGGGTCCAGGCCGCCCTTGTGCTCGGTCCACTGGGGAGGACTCAGCGATCCTTCAGAGGCAAGGCCTGAGCGCGGGCTGGAGGTGGCCGGTTTCCAGTCCTGATGGGGATGGGTGGCAGGCAGGGTGGGGAGCGCATCAGTGCAGGGCCTTCCTGCGACCCTGTTCATAGGCTGCTGAGCCGTGCCGTGGCCACGCCCACCCGGCACAATCAGGGGTGTGGGTGGAGAACAGCCAAGGGGTGCTGCACACAATTCTGTCTCATCTCCTTATTTGGCTGATGAGGACTCTGACAGGTAGAGACAGGAGTGACCTTCTCAGGCTGAGCTTGTAATCCCAGTGTTTAGGAGGCTGAGACAGGAGGATCACACTTCGGCTCTCAGCAATTTAGTGAGACTGTTTCCAAATAAAGTATAAAATAGGTCTGGGAGTATAGCCCGGAGGTAGGAAAGTCCCTGGGTTCCACCCCTAGTACCACACACACACACACACACACACACACACACACATTAGCCGGGCGTGGTGGCGCACACTTGTAATCCCAGCATTCAGGAGGCTGAGACAGGAGGATCGTGGTTTGCGGACAGCCTCAGCTACTTAGTGAGGCCCTCTGCAACTCAGTGAGACCCTATTTCAAAATGAAGAATAAAAAATAGGACTGGGGGTGTTACTCGAAGGCAGAATGCTCGCAAACCTGTCTCAGCCTCTCACCTACTGGGGTTACAAGCATACGCCTCCACACCTGGCTCTCGTTTAATTCCAACAGCACCCTAATGGTGGATATGCTATCACCAGTTTCTCAGAGCAGGGAGGGTAAGTTGGAGTCACTCACACGCGAGTTTGAAGGTGCCGGTATTCGGTATAAACAGGGGTTACAGCTGCACACCACCAACAGCCAGCTGCACATGAGCTTTAACTGCCATCTGATCTGTATACTACGTGGTTGAATTCTCAGGCAGCCTTCTGAATTAAGAGCAATTGAAACCAAGCAGCCAAACTCGGAGCCATGTTTGGTGCAAGTATATGTAGCCGGGCGTGGTGGCGCACGCTTGTAAACCCAGCATTTGGGAGGCTGAGACTGGAGGATCTCTGTCCGCGGACAGCCTCAGCTACTTAGGCCCTTTGCAACTTAGTGAGACCCTGTTTCAACATAAAGAATAAAAAATAGGGTGGGGGGTGTAGCTTGGAGGTCAAACGCCCCCGGGTTCCATCCCCAGACCCGCAAAAAAAAAAAAAAAAAAAAAGAAAAGAAAAAAGACACTGGTGTGTGTGTACATGATCTGGACTCTGTGGCGACGACTTGATTCCTTGGTCTTCCACTGACCACGCTGAGACCTTGGTAGGAATCATACCTCTGGTCCCCGGTTTTTTCATCTGCAGAAATGAGTACATCCATGCTGCCTTTCTGGCCCTCCCGGTTCCCACGCCTGGCAGGAGGTGGCAGCTGCTCTTTGCCTGAGGACTCTGCTGTCATCAGAAAATTTTGTACCTAAATTTGGGAGGCCAAGATCTCAATTTTGAAGTGTCAGATAAGGAGACAGGAGGGCCAACCACCTTTTCTTTGTGATTTTCTGGGTCGGCTCTGTGGGAGCTGGATCTGATCCTTTTCATACCTGGGGATGTCTCCAATTGCCCCTGGGGGCCTGAACAACCTTTCCTTCCAAACTCCAATGCCACAACACCTGCACAAGGGCCGGAGGCTGTCTGGACAAGAGCCAGGTGGCTTCTGGGAGAGTGAGAGGCGGCTGTGCTGGAGAAGTTGGAATGTGGGATAGTCAGAGCCCAGAGACCCTGGTCTCCTCCTGCAAAGCCAGCGACTGTCTGTGACCTCAGGCACCTGACCTAACCCTTTTCAGCCCCACTCCTTCCCTCAGCAGTGCCTGGCCCCCTGCTGGGGATTGGGGAGACACAGAAAAGAAAGCAGTGGTTGGCTGTGGTCCCTTCTGTCTGGGAAGTGGTGCCCCTGGGTGGTCAGGACTGTGGAGGAGGGGAGGCCAGGGAGCCCTTCTCTTCCGTTACGTGAAGGTTATAAATATAAGGCTGGACAGGGTGGCATACACCTGTAACCCCAGCACCTGGGACGCTGAGACAGGAGGATTGCAGATTTGAGGACAGCCTGGACAGCTTAGTAAGATCCTGTCTCAAAATAAAAACTAAAAAGGACAGGGTGTGGCTCAGAGGTAGAGTGCCCCTGGGTTCAATCCCTTCTACTGGGAGGAGGGGGGAACACGTGTGTGTGTGTGTGTGTGTGTGTGTGTGTGTGTGTGTGTGTATGTGTGTGTGTGAGAAAGTTTAATTGTACTTTAAATTACTATTTTGTTAGAAAAATCATACATTCTCATAGTGAAAGTTTTCAAGAAAACAAAAAGGTAGTAAGTGAAAAATCTTCTTCCCTGCCCAGAAGGAACTAATTACTGTCCACAGCCACTCCTGCAGGCTTCCAGAATGATCTGTGTGTTGGCAAAAACAGTGGGCAGAACATTCAAAGCCCAGATAAATAAAAGCAGCTCCCCTGGCGGAGGGTGCGAGGGGCCAGGCTCATGGGCTGGGCCTGCGTGGAGTGAGATGTAATTTCCCTTCCTTCCTTCGTTCCTTCCTTCCTTCCTTTTTTTTTTTTTTTTTTTTTTTTAATTTTCTGGTACTGGTGATTAGAACGTAGGGGCATTCTTCCTCTGAGCTACACCCTCGCCTCAGCCCTGTTTTATTTTTATTTTGAAACAGGGCCTAAGTTGCCACGGCTGCCCTCGAACTTCCGACCCTCCTGTCTCAGCCTTTCAAGTACTGGGACTACAGACATGCATCCCCAGGCATAGCCCTTGGACATTGTTCTAATCCATAAGCAAGTTTTTTTAAATTTTTTATATATTTTTTGTGGTATTGGGGGTGGAATCCAGGGGATTTTCTACCTCCGGGCTATACTCCCAGACCTATTTTATATTTTATTTGGAAACAGGGTCTCACTAAGTTGCTGAGAGCCTCACTAAGTAGCTGAGGCTGGCTTTGAACCTGTGTGGTCCTCCTGTCTCAGCCTCCCAAGCGCGGGGATCACAAGCGTGCGCCACCACGCCCGGCTTAAATAAGCAAGTGTTTGAGACAAGGCAGAACAGGCTGAGTGACTGGGGACAGTGAACAGCAGCGCCTGCTGCCTCTGCCCCAGCCCGCCTAGCTTCCGGTCCACCATCCTGCCCCTCCTGTGGCTGAGTTACTTTTCTGAGGAGGAAACCGGGGCTCGGGCCAGCGCAGCCAGGTTCTGAGGCTGCGCAGTGACCAGAGGTGCATCTATGTCGTGAGGAACCCTGCAGGGCCCTGGAGCCAGAAAGAGGCCAGGCTGCCCTTGAGTCCTGGTTTCTGGAAGCGCAGGACTAAATGTAACCCAGGCAGGGAGGAGGCTGGGAGTGAATCTGCAGGCCCAACCAGAAAGCGCAGGCCAAAGGGCAGCCGGTCCCCGCCCACCAGGCGCTGCATACAGCTGCCTGGCTGCACCATGCTGGCCTGGGATTCTGGCCCGGGCTCCCGCCCACCCAGGTGCCCACGCAGGGCAAGGCTTGGTCCCTGAACCTGTGGCCTTAGTGACCCCTCTCCTGGAAACTGAGGCCCTAGTGATATGCACGCACTAGGTCAGGGACACAGCTTTGCTCCGGGTTGTGCTTGGCCCAACAGGAGAGCATCACAGTGCCCAGGGCACTAGACCTTTTTAAAAATTTTTTATGTATTTATTTATGTATTTATGTATTTATTTATGTATTTATGTATTTATGTATTTATTTATTTATTTATTTATTTATTTATTTATTTGTGGGTCTGGGGATAAACCCAGGGACATTCGACCTCCGAGCTACACCCCCTGCCCTGTTTTTTATTCTTTATTTTTTGAAACAGGGTCTCACTAAGTTAGGAGTGCCTCACTAAGTAGCTGAGGCTGTTTGCGAACCACGATTCTCTGGTCTCAGCCTCCCAAACGCTGGGATTACAAGTGTGTGCCACCACGCCGGCTCTATTATTTATTTATTTTTGCAGTACCAGGGATAAAACCCAGGGGCATTCTACCTTCGAGCTACACCACCAGCCCTATTTTTTTTTTTTTTTTTTTTGGTGGTACTGGGGTTCCTGGAAGCCCTTCTACCTCTAGGCTACACTCCCAGACCTATTTTTACATTTTTATTTGGAAACAGGGTCTCCTAAGCCAGCTCGTACGGCTGGCTTCGAACCTGCGCGATCCTCCTGTCTCTGCCTCCCAAGCACGGGGATTATAAGTGTGCGCCACCACGCTCGGCCCAGCCCTATTTTTTTATTCTTTATTTTGAGACAGGGTCTCACTAAGTTGTAGAGGGCCTCACTAAGTAGCTGCGGCTGGCTGGGAACCACGATCCTCCTGTCTCAGCCTCCCGAATGCTGGGATTCCAAGTGTGAGCCACCATGCCCAGCCCTTCCTCTTTTTTTTTTTTTTTTTTTTTAATGGAAAAAAAAAAGCCAGGCATGGTAATCCCAGCGCTTGGGAGGCTGAGACAGGAGGATCGCACAGGTTCAAAGCCAGCCTCATCTACTTAGTGAGGCTTTCAGCAACTCAGTGAGACCCTGTTTCCAAATAAAGTATAAAATAGTCTGGGAGTACAGCCCGGAGGTAGAAAGCCCCTGGGTTCCACCCCTAGTAACACACACACACACACACACACACACACACACACACACACACGAGCATGTAGGTTTTGTGAGTGGCTCCCCCCCCCTTTTTTTTGCGGTATTGGAAATGGAACCCAGGGGCATTCTGCCTCTAAGTTACACCCCAGCCCTATTTTTTTTTAAATTCTTTATTTTGAAACAGAGTCTTACTAAGTTGCAGAGGGCCTCACTAAGCAGCTGAGGCTGTGATCCTCCTGTCTCAGCCTCCCAAGTACTGGGATTACAAGCGTGCGCCAACATGCTGGGCTTGTGGGTGGCTTTTTCAAAAACACTAAGCCTAATGTTTTCACGGTTCATGTGTTTTGCGCACGTGTCAACACTGTGCGTGTGGTGTGTGTGTGTGTGTGTGTGTGTGTGTGTGTGTGTGTGTTACTGGGGATGGAACCCAGGGGCTTTCTACCTCCGAGCTACGCCCCTAGCCCTATTTT
This sequence comes from Muscardinus avellanarius, assembly GCF_963383645.1. Lineage (NCBI taxonomy): Eukaryota > Metazoa > Chordata > Mammalia > Rodentia > Gliridae > Muscardinus > Muscardinus avellanarius. Next base: position 136,017,161 of record NC_137791.1, on the reverse strand, counting down.
TTTATTCCTTATTTTGAAACAGGGTCTCACTGAGTTGCAAAGGGCCTAACTAAGTAGCTGAGGCTGGCCTCGAGCTGTGATCCTCCTGTCTCAGCCTCCCAAATGCTGGGATTACAAGCGTGGGCCACCATACACAGCTTGTATGTGTGTGTGTGTGTGTGTGTGTGTGTGTGTGTGTGTTACTGGGGTTGGAACCCAGAGGCTTTCAACCTCAGGGCTATACTCCCAGCCCTATTTTATATTTTATTTGGAAACAGGGTCTCACTAAGTTGCTGAGGCCCTGGGTAAGTTGCTGAGGCTGGCTTCGAACCCGTGATCCTCCGGCCTCAGCCTCCCGGTCCTGGTATTCAAGGGGAATCACTCTTCACGTGCTCAGTGTTTACTCATGCTGCTGTCCTCTCGCGGCTTGTCTCCAAAGGCACAGTGTCCTTTGGGCCCAAGACCTGGCCACTGCTGCCTGGTGCTGCCACCGCTGCCTGACAGGCCCGGCCCTCAAGGCCACGAGCAGCCTCCAGGGTGCCAGCCACGTAGGCGTGCCGCTGAGTGTGGTGCGGGACGCGGTCACTGTCACGAATATTGTTAGCCTGCCATGGCGTGGCGCGTGGGTGCAGCTGAGGAGCGGGGACGCGTGTGGGGTGTGCGGCTCATGAAGGTGCGAGTCCCAGAGGCCCGTGGGTGTCGACCCCAGGGGAAGCGGCCAAGAGGGAGCTGAGAGGCCTTTCCAGGCCTGGCCACCTACCCCGCCCAGCTCTGCCTGCTCACAAGGGCTTCTGTGCTGCGCAGGGCTGCGGGCCCAGGGCCCTCAGAGCCCAGGCCGACTGGACTCAGAGTCCTGTCCCTGCTACTCGCCTCTCTCCTTCTGTCCCTGGGGCCCTGGCCATTTCCACCTCGGCTTCTCCACTCCCTGTCCTCCTTTCTCTCTCTCTCTCTCTCTCTCTCTCTCTCTCTCTCTCTCTCTCTCTCTCTCTGTCCTCCTCCTCTCAGGCTGTCCCCAGAGCCCATATCCCCACCCTCCCCCCAGTGCCCTCTCTCCTCATCTCTGGCCTGGCTTTTCGTCACTTTGTTTTATGGTCTCAGTGAATTCATCAAGGTAGACATGATAATTAGAGAGGGTGCCAGTAGCCAGCTTGGCTGGCACCAGGCTGCCCAGGAGCGAGAGTAAAGCAGCTTCTCAGCCGGGCGTGGTGGCGCATGCTTGTCATCCCTGCACTTGGGAGGCGGAGACAGGAGGATCGGGTAGGTTTGAAGCCAGCCTCGGTGGCTTAAGAGAACCTGTTTCCAAATAACAATATATAAATAGGTCTGGAAGTGTAACCCCGAGTGTAGAAGGGCTTCCAGGAACCCCAGTACCACCAAAAAAAGAAAAGGGCTAGGGGTGTAGCTCAGAGGTAGAATGCCCCTGGGTTCCATCCCCAGTAACACACACACACACACACACACACACACACACACACACACACATGCCAAGAGTGGTGGCACACGCTTGTAATCCCAGCATTTGGGAGGCTGAGACTAGAGGATGGAGTTTCACGGCCAGCCTCAGCTGCTTAGTGAGGTCCCTTGAAACTCACTGAGACTCTATTTCAAAGTAAAGAATAAAAAAAGAGCTGGGGGTGTAGCTTGGAGGTAGAATGGCCCTGGGTTCCAACTCCAGTACTGCAAAAAAAATTAATGATGAAAGAAAGAAAGAAAGAAAGAAGAAAGAAGAAAGAAAGAAAGAAAGAGGAAGGAAGGGAGGGAGGAAGGAAGGAAGGATAGAGGTTGGGCGTGGTGGTGCACACTTGTAATCCTGGCATTCGGCAGGCAGAGACCAGAGGATCGGGGTTTGCGGACAGCTTCAGCTACTTAGTGAGGCCCTTCACAACTCAGTGAGACCCTGTTAAAAGTTAAGAGGTAATTTTTTTTTTGGGTGGTACTAGGGTGGAACCCAGGTTCTTTCTACCTCCGGGCTATACTCCCAGAACTATTTTATATTTTATTTGGAAACAGGGTCTCACTAAATTGCTGAGAGCCTCACTAAATAGCTGAGGCTGACTTTGAACATGTGCAATCCTCCTGTCTCAGCCTCCCAAGCGCTGGGATTACAAGTGTGCACCACCACACCCAGCTTAAAAGGTAAATTTTATGTCCTATGTATCTTACATGGTAACTACATTTTGTCTTTCTATTATTTCCGCATCCAGCTTTTCTCACACCATCTGATCTCTGTCATTAAGGGCTCCCCTTAAGGAACCTGCAGACTTTGAGGAGGGCCTTTGAAGAGGCCAGGGATCCAGGTCTGGGGGGCAGTCGGCCGGTGGTCCCTGGTGGATGTGGTGGCTCCGGAGCTGATCTCTTCCTGTCTCCAGGGTCTACTGCTGGGCACGTCACCCCAGTCACCCCAGTCGCCTTGCTTGATCCTTGGAACAACTCTAAAAGAAAACTATTACGGTTCCTTCTTTTATGACACTGGGGATGGAAGCCAGGGCCTCGTGCACACTAGGCAAGCTCTGTACAACTGAGCCACGCCCAGCCACACCATAATGCTCCTCCTCAGATAAGCAGAGGGCCTCCTGGCCGCAGAGAGGGCCTCCTGACCACCACGCCCACTAGGGCCCTCACTGGCTTTGCCAGACCCACCTGTGTGCTCAAAACTCCGAGTCCTGGTGCCCCAGCCTCCACTGGGAGGACAGGGCTGTGAGTCCTGGTGCCCCCGCCTCCACTGGGAGGACAGGGCTGTGAGTCCTGGTGCCCCCGCCTCCACTGGGAGGACAGGGCTGTGAGTCCTGGTGCCCCCGCCTCCACTGGGAGGACAGGGCTGTGAGTCCTGGTGCCCCCGCCTCCACTGGGAGGACAGGGCTGTGAGTCCTGGTGCCCCCGCCTCCACGGGAGGACAGGGCTGTGAGTCCTGGTGCCCCCGCCTCCACTGGGAGGACAGGGCTGTGAGTCCTGGTGCCCCCGCCTCCACTGGGAGGACAGGGCTGTGAGTCCTGGTGCCCCCGCCTCCACTGGGAGGACAGGGCTGTGAGTCCTGGTGCCCCCGCCTCCACTGGGAGGACAGGGCTGTGAGTCCTGGTGCCCCCGCCTCCACTGGGAGGACAGGGCTGTGAGTCCTGGTGCCCCCGCCTCCACTGGGAGGACAGGGCTGTGAGTCCTGGTGCCCCCGCCTCCACTGGGAGGACAGGGCTGTGAGTCCTGGTGCCCCCGCCTCCACGGGAGGACAGGGCTGTGAGTCCTGGTGCCCCCGCCTCCACTGGGAGGACAGGGCTGTGAGTCCTGGTGCCCCCGCCTCCACTGGGAGGACAGGGCTGTGAGTCCTGGTGCCCCCGCCTCCACTGGGAGGACAGGGCTGTGAGTCCTGGTGCCCCCGCCTCCACGGGAGGACAGGGCTGTGAGTCCTGGTGCCCCCGCCTCCACTGGAGGACAGGGCTGTGAGTCCTGGTGCCCCCGCCTCCACTGGGAGGACAGGGCTGTGAGTCCTGGTGCCCCCGCCTCCACTGGGAGGACAGGGCTGAGTCCTGGTGCCCCCGCCTCCACGGGAGGACAGGGCTGTGAGTCCTGGTGCCCCCGCCTCCACGGGAGGACAGGGCTGTGTGCGCATCCTGCTCAGGGCCCTGCTTCTCCTCGGCCTCCAGCAGTGCCTGGTGCACAGTAGGCGCGCAGGGCACAATCTGAGCCATGGCGCATCCTGTGAAGCAAGTTCACTTTCAACGATGTTCAGAGGTTGGGGAACTTCTCAAAGAGCACACAGCTAGACAGAGGCAGGGCTGGGAGTCTTCTTGCTTCCTGAAACTTAAAGCTCCAAGCATAGGAGGGGTGGCATTGGTCTGTCTGTCTGTCTGTCTGCAAGGCGGGCCACCTGCAGGTACGAGCTCCTGGGAGCTGGGCCTGGGATTGGCGGATTTGCGCTGCCATCTGAGGGTCATGGAGATTGGGGCCCCTTCTCCCTCTTACTGGATGTTCACTCCTTTAAGGGCCAGACTTGCCCCAAGCCAGGGAGCACCTTCCCTTTGCCAGGCAACCCTAACAGTGTGCAAAAATCCTACTACGGTATCAGCCATGCCAAACCCTGGAACCCAGGAAGGGGCCAGGGCAGGACAGTCTGACTGCAGACTGGATTTGCAGGGAGCAGGCTGAGACCCTGGGCATGTCGCTTGACCCCCAGAGCTCGGCCCTTCCCACCTGGAGGTGGACACCATAATGCCCACCCATCTCCACCTGAGGCCCTGATCCCACGAGGGCGTCCTGGGCTCGCACTCCTCCAGCCCAGGGAGGTGCAGGGTGGGTGGTGACTTCTTGCCCGGCTTGCAGGCCAGCCCTGCTCGGAGCCTCAATTCCTGTGTTCCTCTAGAAACAGCAGGAGAGCACGGTTCACGACTGGAACAATTCCAGCAGGTTGCTTTCTCCTTCAGTGCTGGGGGGAACTCATTTGTTTTGGAGATGAATTCAAAGGAAGATTTCTGGCCATGGAGACTTATCTGTGTTTGCTTATCTACCCTGAGCAGCAGAGTCCCGGGTGGGGACTCCGGAACTGCAGGGACACTGGTTAGCCCAGATAAATGTCCAGCCCGCACCCAAAGAAGGCTATTAAAACAAAAAAAAAGCCTCAAAAACAAGAAACAAAGACACAAAAAATGGCCTGGAATGGTGGCACACTCCTGTAATCCCAGCACTTGAGAGGCTGAGACAGAAGGATTGCAGGCTTGAGGCTAGCCTCCACAACTCAAGGACACCCTTAGCAACTTAGTGAGACTCTGATTCAAAATAAAAAATACAAAAGGGCTGGGGGTTGAAGCTCAAAGGCAGAGCCCTCAACCAAACCAAACCAAACCAAACTCAGCCCTGGGAAGATGGGGGAGGTGACTGCTGTAGGGCTGGCCACTGCAACGCTGAAAAGCACTTTCTTTTCTTTTTTTCTTTTTTGCAGTGGAACCCAAGGGCTACATCCCCAGCCTGACTTTTTTATTCTTTCGTTATATTTATATTTATTTATTTATTTATTGCAGTACTAGGGTTGGAACCCAGGGGTAAACCTCCAAGTTACACCCCAAGCTCTACTGTATCAGTATTAGGAAATGGCTTAAAAATATTCAAAAGAAGTTTTGTTACTAATATATATATATATATATATATATATATATATATATAATTGGTTTATAAAAAGTGGGGTTTGAAAGGTTAAAAGAAAAGCAGTAAAAACCTGGTTACTGCCAGGCACTCAGGCAGCTGTTATAATGCAAAGTACCCTCACTAAAAGTAATTAGCAAGTAGATAGAGGGATTGGGTGCTAGGACCTTCACATTCTAAAAACAGATTTACATATTTTATTATTATTATTATTATTATTATTATTATTATTATTATTATTTGTTGGTACTGGGGGTGGAACCCAGGGGCTTTTCTACCTCCGGGCTATACTCCCAGACCCATTTTATATTTTATTTGGAAACAGGGTCTCACTAAGTGGCTGAGGCTGGTTTCGAACCTGCACGCTCCTCCTGTCTCAGCCTCCCAAGCGCGGGGATTACAAGTGCGTACCACCATGCCGGGTGTAACACTATTTTTTTATTCTCTACTTTGAAACAGGGTCTCACTGAGTTGCAAGGGCCTCACTAAGTAGCCGAGGCTGTCTGCGAACCGCGATCCCTGGGTCTCCGCCTCCCGAGTGCTGGGACGACACGTGTGCATCCACGTCCAGCGGTGCTGGGACAACATGTGCGTCCACGTCCAGTGGTGCTTTCCTTTTGAAGCCAGCTGAGTTGCTCTTGTGAACCCTAGCCAAACGGCCAAAAGGTGCCACTGGGGGGCTATGTGGCGTCTTGAACAATTCAGAGCTTGGCTTTTTAAGAGTATCATTATTATTATGGTTTTGTGCTAGGGAGTTAACCCAGGGTCATTCTACCTCTGAGCCAGACCCAAAGCCCTTATTATTATTATTATTATTATTATTATTATTATTATCATTTTAAATTTCAAAACAGGGTGCCTCTGAGTTGTGGAGGCCTCGCTGTGTTGCTGAGGCTGTCCTCAAACCTGTGATCCTCCTGTTTCGGCCCCTGACTTCTAGGATTATAGGAGATCACCACCACACCATGCTCAGTGTGGCTTTTAAAATCATTCACAGAGCAGAGTGTGGTGGCGCATGCTTGTAATCCCAGTACTTGGGAGGCTGAGATGGGAGGATCGCAGGTTCAAAGCTAGCCTTAGCTACTTAGTGAGGCCCTCCACAACTTAGTGAGATCCTGTTTCCAAACAAAACATAAAATAAGTCTGGGAGTGTAGCCTGGTGGTAGAAAGCCCCTGGGTTCCATCCCCAGTACCACAAAAGAGAAAAGAAAAAAAAAGAATAGAACAGGGCTGGGGGTGTGGCTTGGAGGTAGAATGTCCCTGGATTCAATCCTCAGAACCACAAAAATTAAATAAATAAGTGAATGAATAAATAAATAAATAAACTATCTACAGAGCACAGCAGATAAAGCAGGATTTGTTGTTGCTTACCCTAACGTTTTTCTACTTTTTCATGTTACAAATACAATACCTGTTTGTTGTGTGTAGCATGTAAAATATGGTAAAGCATAAAGAATGTGCCGGTATTGGGAAATGGCGTTAAAATGTATCTGAAATAGCTTTGGTATTAGGAAGTCAGAGCTTGGGTGGGGCAGGCGCGCAGACAGGGAAGGACCCTGCAGAGTTCCTGGCACCAAGGGTGACTGGGAAGAAAATAGAGGGAGCCCAGGGCCTTTGCATTTTAAAGGCGAGCAACTTCCAGCAGACAAGCAAAATTCCCCAAGGGTGTGGGAGGATGCCACAAGCCTTCAAGGGATCTCTGACTCTGATAATTAACACATTTTGGGGTGGAACAAAAGGCTTGGGGTCTGTACTGGAGACAGGGCAGGCCCACAGGAAGGAATCCCCACATCAAAAGACCTGCCTCAGAAGGGGCGGATCTATTCGGGTCAGAAGATTATTGGTATAAAATTGTTCTATATCCAGAAACTTCAGTGACTTATTTTCAAGTTACTCCATGCATTTATTCCCTTAATGAAGTGCTTTAATCTGTTTCTATTTTTCTGTCTTTGTAATAACAAAATTGCTTAAGCTTACAGCAAAAAAGGAGTTCTGGCTATTGTTTTCTACAAATAGCTACGAACAAGAGCCTCTGGCTACATCCCACTGTTACAAAGAACATAACAAAATCTACCTTTCAATTCATCACTGAGACCTAGGCGTGGTGGCTCATGCTTGTAATTCCAGTACTTGGGAGGCTGAGAAAGGAGGATTGCAGGTTTGTCCACTAGCCTCAGCTACTTAGTGAGGCCCCTTCATCTTAGTGACATACAGTTTCAAAATAAAGAATAAAAAATACGGCTGGGTGGTATGGTTGTAATGGTGCTGTGGGTTCTTCTTCCTCTATTCGACTAAATTTGTTGAATAGGGAAATTAAAACTAATAGGCAGCTTGGTGCAGCTTAACAAGTCTTTATTACAAAATCATTAGGAGACATCCGGGAAGATGGCGACCAAGAAAAGCAGCATTTACGAGTCCTGCTAACGCTTGATCTCTATTGCCACAAAATCAGTGTTTTCATACCCAGAAAACACCATCAGCAGAGAAATAAAAAATGTAAACACAAGGGACAGAGAAAAAGAAGACTAGAAGAACAACCAGAGACCAGAAAAGAAACCAGCCCTCAATGTGTCAGCAGAGCCGCGCCGGTGCCATCTTGCCTCACAGCACTAGGCTCCAGAGAGGAAAGGTAAACAAGGAGCTGAAGTGAGCAGCTGCGGATCATTCGGGTGAAATTCAGCAGTTCTTTCAGCGCAAAGAATGTCTAATATTCCTAGAGGCCAAGCTCATCACACCTTCCAGGGACTCAGAACGGAGCTCAAAACCAGAAAAGAAATACGCCAGCCTCATGGTGAGGGCATTGCAGCGGCGCCATATTGCCAGCAGTGGCAGCGAGTTCACCACACCCGCGACAGCTCCAGATCAGTGCGCCCAAAAACTGTAAGTGAAATTGCAGCCCCTACAGGAGAAATCCCAGCACTGCACCCCCAGGGACATGCGCAGCTTTGATAATCTCCCTGGGTCTGAGATTTTGCAGTCCAACCCAGTGAAGGAGTAGTGGTGGCAAAGATACCACATCCTAGTTGCAGTTCCCCATGGGAAAATGCCCAGCTCGGCACCCGCACAGTCTTGCACACCCTCGATTAACTCCCTGGGTCTGAGACTTTACGATACAACCCAGTAAAGGAGTAGTGGCGGCCGAGATTACCACAAACTCAAGATCCAGAGCACCCTAAGTGAAGTCGTGGTGACCCAGGGAAGAACCCAGAGAAGGCACAAACTTCTGAAATCATGGGAAAGAGGAACAACAATAGAGCAATGAATACCCACAACCCCACAACATCAAAACCTGATAACATAGAAATTCAGAGATCTCTAGAAGATCAAATCAGGAATATAACTGTAGAAATGATACAGGACCTTCGAAAAGAATTTAGAGAGAGTTTAAAAAAAAATAAAGGATGCAATCATTGAAGTAAAGGCCTCAATTCAAAGTATAAACAATCGATTAGACCACATGGAGAATAGAATCTCGCTCCTAGAAGATGATCACTCCAAAAACGAATGTGTAAGCCAGGCGTGGTGGCGCACACTTGTAATCCCAGCATTTGGGAGGCTGAGACCGGAGGAGCACAGTTCGCGGACAGCCTCAGCTACTTAGTGAGGCCCTCTGCAACTCAGTGAGACCTGGTTTCAAAATAAAGAATAAAAAATAGGGCAGGGGGTGTAGCTCGGAGGTTGAATGCCCCTGGGTTCCATCCCCAGACCCACACACACACACACAAAAAGACAAAAACGAATGCGAAATTTATAACTTAGGGGAAAAAATTCAGACAGCAGGAATCTGACATTGAAGAAATATGGGCCCATTTTAAGAGAGCTAACCTAAGAATAATTGGAATAGAGGAGAGAAAAGAAAGTGAAACCAAAGGGATCAATAATATCTTCAAAGAAATAATAGCAGAAAATTTGCCAAACATAGTGCAGGAGGTAGATACACATGTCCAGGAAACTTATAGAACTTTATTTAGACAGGATCAGAGAAAAGGTTCCCCATGCCACATAATTGTCAAAATGACCAATGTGGAAGCCAAGCAGAGAATCTTAAAGGCAACAAAAACAAAGGGCCAAGTGACATTCAGAGGCAAACCAATTAGAATCACTCCAGAATTCCCAAACCAAGTCATGAGAGCCAGAAGGGCTTGGAGTAACATATTCCAAACTCTGAAAGAAAACGACTTCCAGCCAAAAATTTCCTACCCAGAAAAACTATCTTTCAAATTAGATGGGGAAATAAGAAGCTTCTATGACAGAAACTGAAGAAATTTATGTCTTCAAATCCAGCGCTAGGGCCGGGCGTGGTGGCGCATGCTTGTAGTCCCCGCACTTGGGAGGCAGAGACAGGAGGATCGTGCAGGTTCGAAGCCAGCCACGCTGGCTTAAGAGACCCTGTTTCCAAATTAAAAAAAAAAAAAGTATAAAAATAGGTCTGAGAGCATAGCCCAGAGGTAGAAGGGCTTCCAGGAAACCCAGTACCACAAAAACAAAACAAAAACAAAACAAAACAAAAAAAAACAGCGCTAGAGAAAATACTCAAAGAGATTAACTACAAAGCAGAAACAGGTAATACATAGTAGACAACTAAGAAAAGAAGAATAAACAGTATTTCAAACAGAAATAAAATCTTAACATATTAGGAATTGAAAATTATCTCTCAATAATCACACTGAATGTAAATGGCTTCAATTCCCTAATAAAAAGACATAAGTGGCAAAATGGATTAAAAACCAGAATCCATCCATCTGCTGCTTACAAGAAACACACTTTACAGGTAAAGATAGGAAAAAAATCAAGGTAAAGGGCTGGAACAAGGTAATTCATGTTAAGTAGCCATCCTAACAAAAGTGAAGTCGTATTTCACTATAGTTTTTATTTGTATTTCCTTAATGATTAGTTATATTATGATAATGATGAGTGATATTCATGTGTTTATTGGTTATATAAAAATCTTTGGAGATTCATTTCTATTCTAGTCTTTTACCTATTTCTAAATTGTATTGTTTGCTTTTATTGTTGCTAGCATTTGGAAATATTTTATCCCATTCTATCAGTAACTTTTAATTCTATTTACATTGTCTTTGGATGTACAATATTTTTCTATTTTTATGAAGTTTGTTTGTTTATTCTTTTGTTGCCTGTGCCTTTGGAGTCATATCTAAGAAATCACTGCCAATTTCAATGTTGTGAAGTTTTGTGACTGGTTTTCTTCTAAATATTAATAGTCTTAAGATTTACATTTAGGTCTTTATCTATTTTGAGTTAATATTTGTATATGGTGTTAGGTAAAGGCCCAATTTTATTCTTTTTCATGTAGTTATTATTTTTTCAAAAATATTTAGCGAAAATATTACTATTTCCTTCACCAAATGTTCTTGGAAACCTTATAAAAAATAACTTGACCATATATGGAAATAAACATATCAAAGTTAATTAGGAAACCAAGCATGGTAAGGAGGGAGGGGGAGGGAAGGGGGAGGGATTGGGTAAGGGTTGATTGCGTGATGTGTGTGTGTAAATCTCCACAAGTTTTTTTATCCCATTAAGATGTATGACTACAATGCACCAATAAAAACTTATTTAACAAAAAAAATCAGTAGGAAACAGAAAGAGAAGAAAAAGCAACGTGGCACTGGAGAGCCTGAACATGGAGCTCTGCCCCTCTCCATCCCCGGCCTTTATGTAGATTCTGTGTTGGTCTGCTCTCACCAGCGTTACCAAGGCGATGGGCTAGTGACTTATTTCTTAGCCAGTGATCTACCTGGCTTCTGCCTCTTGTATTTTTTTTTTTTTTTTTTTGGAACTCAGGGACCTTCTACCTCCAGGCTACACTCCCAGACCTATTTTATATTTTATTTATAAACAGGGTCTCTTAAGCCAGCTGAGGCTGGTTTCAAACCTGCGCGATCCTCCTGTCTCAGCCTCCCAAGCGTGGGGATTACAAGCGTGTGCCACCACGCCCGGCTCCACCTCTATTGTATTGGGCTGTACAGTTTGCTCATCAACTATGGGTGCTTTGAAGCAGCACATAGCAGCCGCTGCCCTCCCTGCCTGATGCCCGCACAGCACCCAGGCTCTGACTGCTTTTGACATTTTAGAAATCAATACCGGAGCAATTTTCCAATACTGGCACACTGGGGATATAGCTTGGTGGTAGAATGCCTCTGTGTTCAATCCCTGAAAATAATAAATAAATAAATAAATAAATAAATTAATTAAAAAAGCCCATTACCCTGAGAAACACCCTAACATTTTAGTGAGGCCCTGGTTTTTACAAGAGTGCACTGGGTCCCTTCTCCCCACCATATCTGAAAGCTGGAGCCTAGAGGGCACAGACAAGGCCCCAGCCTGTGGGAGCGCGATCCAGAAGAGAAGCAGTAAAACTTTCAGGTTGTTTCCCACTGTCCTCTGTTATAAGGAATTCCAGAGACTTTAGAAGAGCATCCATATAAACCCGTATCGATTGTGTTAGAATACGGTTCTAAAAGTGGAATTGAATTCTTTCCTTTTACATTAAAAATGGTAATCATCGTTCTGCCTAAGTGTGTTAACATTATGTTGATCTTATCTGACAGATTCTAAGGAGTTGCCGGGCATGGTGGCGCACGCTTGTAATCCCCGTGCTTGGGAGGCTGAGACAGGAGGATCGCGCAGGTTCGAAGCCAGCCTCAGCTACTTAGTGAGGCTCTCAGCAACTTAGTGAGACCCTGTTTCCAAATAAAAATATAAAATAGGTCTGGGAGTGTAGCCCGGAGGTAGAAGGGCTTCCAGGAACCCCAGTACCACCTAAATAAATAAGTAAGTAAATAAATAAATAAATACTAAGGAGGTAGAAAGGAATAAATAAATAAATACTAAGGAGGTAGAAAGGAATAAGTAGATGTGGTGGAAAGAGGGAATTTCTTAGGGCCCGGGGATGGGCTACCTCTCACAACTCTGTAAGAACCAGGCCCCTGAACTTCAAGTGCTACCAAGATCAAAGGCCTCAGAGGCGTGGCCAGATGTTTGCAAAACTCCAGTTACTCCTGACTGACAAGTCGGGGTCCCTTCCCCGCAGGAGGCAGAACCCTGGAGAAGGAGGAGGAGACTCTGCTAGGCGGGCAGGCGGGCAGTATCGCGAGGCAGGCGATGGAGAGTGTAGCGGTTCCCACGCATAGTCCCACCCACAGATGAATGGATGCCTTGAAAGAGAGGGGCCCGCAGGTCTCTGGGAGGTCCAGTCCCCATCCCCGAGAGGACCACATGAAAACTCTTACCGTGCTTCCTGGTCTCTCTGGTCTCTCTCATTTATTTACCATCCGCACCTAACACTGACATAAGCAATCCCAGAAGAGCCCAGGAAACATTCGCTAGGACTCCAAAGGACTGAGTCCCAGGAAACCACCATCCTTTCCCTTCCCTTCCCTTCCCTTCCCTTCCCTTCCCTTCCCTTCCCTTCCCTTCCCTTCTCCTTCCTTCCTTCCTTCCTTCCTTCCTTCCTTCCTTCCTTCTTCCCTCCCTCCCTCCCTCTCTCTGTTGTGTTGGCAGCACTCAGCCTGGGTGACTCCGGGGTAGTGACCAGAAGACCCCCGCTGGGTATCAAGGTCAATCAAGGTCAATCAAGGTCCTAGGGTTGGCCCGCTGAATGAAACATTGAAAATAGAGTTGGGGAGGGAGGCAAGCCACCTGCCAGGTTATCAAAAACTGCTGGTTTATTCAGACCCAGCACCCGCGGGGAGTTGGCCGGCCATGGGGGAAGGGACCCATGAGCCCTGTGTCTGGGGAGTCGCGCATAGTCCTGGTCAGCCGGCTGAGTCACACGTGGTGGGGCAGAAGTGCCCGTGTTTTAAGCGGGTGCTGTGGGGGTTGGGGCTAACAGTGTGGGCACGCCGATTCTCTTGTGACATATGGAGCCTCGATGTCTGGAGTCGGCCTCGCGATGCTTGGGATCACGTGGCACCTGGATTCTCTGGATATCCCCGCTTCTGGCTTCCAGGCTTCCGCCTCTTGTCCCCACTGCGGGGTCACATGGGGGACCCGACCTATCACCCGCAACTCTCCTCAGTAGACCCCGTGGACTTTGAGACAACACAGTTTGCGACTGACGGCTAGTGTCTTGGGCTACTCCCAAGTAGTGTCCAGAAGGCAGCTGCCAGACTCCAGGGGCCTCACAGCCCGCAAGGGCATCCTATTCTTTTTCTCTTCCCTGGTCTATAATAAACGTCCTGCTTGCCTTTCCGATGTCTGGGAATGTCATTGTTTGCACTTTGTAGACAAAATCCTGCATAAGGAAAATGTGCCAGTATTGGGAAATGGCTTCAAAATGTATTAATTCCCAAAATGTAAAAAGTAGTCAGGGCCTGGATGCTTCCGGGCACTCGGGCAGCTGTTATAATGCAGAATCCCCTCACCAAAGGTGATTAGCAAGTACGCAGAAGAGTTGGGACCTAGGGCTTTCATATTTTAAAGACAAATTTGCATAATAAATAATTTCTAGTACATAGGTTAAAAGTCCCCAAGAACATGGGAGGACAGTACAGGCCTCTGCCAAAGGCAGGAGATACCACGTGACCCTGGCTTTGTTAGCCATTCCGGTACAACTGGGCATGGTGGCGCACGCTTGTAATCTCTGTGCTTGGGAGGCGGAGACAAGGGGATGGTGCAGGTTCGAAGCCAGCGGTGCTGGCTTAAGAGACCCTGTTTCCAAATAAAAATATATATATAAAAAAATAATTCCGGTACTAACAAAGACCTAGACCTACACCTGCATCAAGGCAAAAAGAAGGCTTTGGTCAAGAAATCCCCATAATCACAAAAAAGGGGCCTGCACACAGTTAATGGGTGGGCTCACACCTAGGTCAGAAGATTATTAGTTGAGCAAGAGGAAGGATGATGTATCTTTATAAAAACTGTTCTGTATCCAAACACTTCAGTAACTTATTTTCAAGTTATTCTGCTGCGTCCCTCTGATGTAGTGGTTTTATTCTGTCCCTTCTTTCTGCCTTTGTAATAATAAAATTGCTGAGCTCACAGCAGAAGAGTTCTGGCTATTCTTTTCTAAAATAGCTAAGAACAAGAACCCACAGCCACATCTCAACCATAACAGAAAACATTCTTCTCCATGAGCCAGGCATGATGGCGGAAGCCTGTAATCCCAGTATGTGGGAGGCTGAGACAGGAGGATCTTAAGCTCGAGGACGGCCTCAGCAAGTAGTGAGACTCTCATCAACCTAGTGAGATACTGTTTCCAAATTAAAATAAAAGCTGGGCGTGATGACACATGCTTGTAATCCCAGCATTTGGGAGGCTTAGTCCGGAGGATCGTGGTTCTCGGACAGCCTCAGCTACTTAGTGAGGCCCTCTACAACTCAGTGAGACCCTGTTTCAAAATAAAGAATAAAAAATTGGGCAAGGGGGTGTAGCTCGGAGGTCAAATGCCGCTGGGTTTCATTACCAGACCTGCAAAAAAAAAAAAAAAAAATTAAAATTAAAAATCTGGGCATGGTGGTATATGCTTGTAATCACAGTACTTGGGAGGCTGAGACAGTGAAGGGTCCGAGAATCGCCCACCAACCCAAATATCGAAGGACTCACAAGAGATGTAAAATGCACGTGAGGTTTATTGTGCTGCAGCTCTGTCCCGGCTAGCCAGGGGTCGAGACCAAGACACTAAATGGTCGAGGTTCGACCCCTCCCCACTCCAGGCTCTGAATTTTATAATCCTAGGAGGGAGTGGTTACACACGAGGGAGTGGTTACACATGTCAGAGCCCGCCAACCTTAGAATACGACCAATCAGATACAAGGACAAACAAGTACAACCAATAATTTTAAAACATGCATCCACACACGTCAGAGCCTGCTCTGCCTTTCCCACCCACCTTGGCTGGGCCAGGCTTATCTCTGCACTGAATAATCTGCCTGGAGAGCAGATTAGCCTGGCTAATCTGATATTAATATTGATAAAAATCAATATTTCCTCTGCCCCCATGAGAGGATTTTCTATAGCTTTAGACCTATCGATTTTCTGGACCAGAAGGGCTTTTAAGGGCTTCCTATCGAGGCTGACCCCTCTCCCTCCCCGCAGCTCAGCTCACACACATCCAGGGACAGAGTGCTCACTCCTTCCTCAGGCAGCCGTTCCATCTCCACGGCTCCTCTGCCCTCGGTGCATCTGGGCTTCAGGGCTGCCTCTGCCCCTGTACATACTAGCTAAGGACCTTTCGGGGAAGGCCCTTGATCATGCTCTCTGATGAGTTCTCCCTGCCCTCCACTGTGAGCCAGACACAAAACCACCCTCCCAGGGTGGTTGGTCCTCTTGTTTGTTTACTCCAGAAGAAATGTTCCCAGGAGGTTACTATGAGTCCCAAGAAAGGCAGACAGGACAGGCCCTGGCCCCAGGGCACCCCCATTGTAAAGGAATCAGGTAAACAGTCAGCCAGGAACCGGCAGGACCAGGAGGAGCTGTGAGGGTTTGTGAGTGTAGAGGGGCAGAGAACAAGGGCGCCCAGAAAGGGCGATTTCCTTACATCCAAAGGAGAAGGAGCGTCATGGTGTGTGTGGGGTGCAGGTGCAGAATTCCTGGCTCAGGGAGCAGCAGGTACCAAGGGCCCGAGACCATGTGAATGACCACAGTGCAGCCACTGTTATGGGCAGTAATCTCTCCTAGGAATGAGTACCACGGAGGGGGAGGTGACCTCCCTTCTTAGTTCTTGCTACTGAGAGAAAGAGTTCAAACAGAAAGCACAAATAGGGAAACACAAGAGGCTTCTTTAGGGAAGTGGGGGCCCAGTGTAAAGGAAGGCCCTGATAGAGGAGGTTAAGTTCCAGAAAAGGGTGGGGTTATGTTCTGCAGAGAGTCTGAAAAAGGTCCCTTTCCCTGGGTGAGAATGGCTTTGGGCAAAGTGGTTCACTCCAGAGAAAAGGGTCTGGAGCCTTGCACTGGGTGCAGGAAGAGCAGCTTCTCCCGCGCCAGCTTTATTGGGCCTGGAAGCTCCCCCGTCTGACAGGCACAGGCACTTGGGGAGATCACAGCTTAGTGCTTCTGAGCTGTTTCCCTCCTGCTGAGAACCTTCGCCTTGGGTGGGGTCTCAGGGGCACCCGAGGTTTTCTAACAGCAGCTGTTTCCGCGTGTAGGACCCCCTTCGCCTTACCCTTCCTTGGGTTTTCTCTTTTGTGCTGGTATTAGAAAAGTGTTTTGGTATTAATTTCAAAATGTAAAAAGTAGTCATGAGGAGATAGAAAGGAAATAGGCAGATAGGGAAAAGGCCTTGGTAGAAAAAAGCTAATTTCCTGAGTTTCCTGAGGGGCAACAAATGCCTGAAACTCCAAAGGCTCAGAGATAAGAAGGCCAGAGCTTCACAAGGCCATCCTGAGTTTCCTAATCAACAAACCCACGAGCAAGTCTGGCATTCCTGAAAGGAGACCCTTCAAAGAACTTGCAAATGTCATATGCAAATTCTCCTTGGAATCTCAAAGTCACCCTAACCACAAACGGACTTGCAAGCGGTCAGGCATCGGCCAGTCAGATGGCAAAAGCGGGGACTATCCCGCTCGGGACTCCCTCCCCTTTTGGGGAGCTGTTCTCTCTCTCGCAGGTCGTGTTGGCCCTGAGAGAAGGCAGAGTGCATCTGAGGGCACGTGGCTCGGGCGACTCTCGAGTAGTGACCTGAAGGCCTCTGCTGGACATCTAGGCTGACCAGGCCCCTAGGGGTGACCTGTACCTCTTTTCTGGCAGATCGCGTGGACTCTGGGAGAAAGTAGTTTGCAACTGATGGGCACTTGGCTCGGGCGACACTCGGGTAGTGACCCTGAAGGCAGCTACTGGACCCCGGAGTTCTGACCGCCCCTATGGGGTGTTCGGCCACTTTTCTCTATTCCCTTCTGGCAGATCCCGTGGACTCTGGAAGAAAGCAGCCTGCACCTAAAGGCAATTCGGCTTGGGCTACTCTCAAGTATTGTCCTGAAAGCAGCTGCTGGACCCCGAGTTCCAGCCCCTTTGGGGGTGTTCAGCCACCCTTGCCCCATTCCCTGCTGCTTCCAATAAACCTTTTACTCCCCTTCCTGAGGTCTGCGGGTGTCATTCTTCGCTCTCCGTAGACAAGAACTCGCCGGGGTTTTCTCTCAAGAAACCCCCGTTTCAGTCAGGCACTCAGGCAGGGAGGGGAGGTAGCTGTTACAGTACAGAGTTCCCCTCAGCGAAAGTGATTATCAAGTACACAAAAGAGTTGTAGATCAGGGCCTTCATATTTTAAAGACAAGTTTACATAATAAATAACTTCTAGCAGATAGAAATTTTTAAAAAAGGCTAAAACTCCCCAAGGAAGCCTGAGGATGGTACAGGCCTTGTCAAAGAGGGTATATACCATGTGACCCCTGGCTGTGTTAGCCAAGTAACACATCTTGATCGTAACCAAAAGCTTGTTATGGATTGGGAGAATATGGTTTGTGGAAACTGTTTCCCGGGAACCCCTGCGAGGGTCCTGGACACACTTTCCCCCAACCCATAACAAAAGCCAAAACGACCCCAAACAGAAGAAAAACCGTGGATTCTTGTCCTAAGCTAAGAATAAATATGCATAGCTTGGACAGTTGCTGAAGATTTAAAGAAGTTTATTAAAAGATAGAAACACAGAAAATAGAAATACAGCCCCATGCCAAAATGGCATGAGGGGGTGACTCGAAATGAATACACCAGAGGGCTTACACGTGGACTCAGCCTTTTATACCCATGACCTCCATCTTGTTTGCGTGACTCTGACGCAGTGAACGTCCCTGAAAGGTACCTCCCCTCAACCCTGAAGGGTACCTCCCCCAATAAGGTGTGGCAAGGTGTCTTCTTTCAAGAGGGGCAAGGTCAAACCCTGCCCCATCTTAGCTAGCTTATCCAATCATGTAGATGTCTTGAGATAAAGGCCTAGTTCTCTCCTATTGACTGGTTAATTGCTTTGGGCTAGGTTAATTTACATTGGAATAGTTGCCTCTTTTAGGCAGAAACCAAGTCCTTTCTTTACCCACGTCTGCCGCCATTTTGACACAACTATTTTGAAATATACCAATTATTTTCTTTTGAAATATATTAATAATCAGAGCTTTCCCACATCTTCCTAGGCCATTCCAATACTGGTACAGCTTGTACCAGAGATAATGGGTGAGCCCACACCCGCATCGGGAGCAGATGGAAAGACTCTTGGCTAAGCAGGATGGGAGAAAATGGATCTGTATAAAAACTGTGTCCTATGTTCAGCAACTTCAGTGTCTTACCTTCAAGGCTCCACTGCGCTTCTCTCTAACACAGTGCTTTATTGTTCTGTCCCTTCTTCCTACCTTTGTAATAATAAAAATTGCTCAGGCTCGCAGCAGTATAGTTCTGGCTATTTTTTCTAAACTAGCTAAGAACAAGAACCCACGTGGGCATCTCACTCTGTTACAGTTTCACCCAACCTTGCCGGCCTGCGTGTCTATCTAGCCACCGACAGTTCAGCCATAATGTTCACTGTGCTGTGGTGTGTGCCAGCTGAGAGTTCAGTATATGCATTTGGGCAGGGACTCCTGCTACAGGGAAAATTTAGTCTCTCTCCTACAGCTGTGCCTGGTCTCTTAAATTTTTTTTCTTTTTTTTTTTTTCAGTACTGAAGATGGAACCCCAGGGTATTCTACCTCCAAGTTACACCCCAGCCCTATTTTTTATTTATTTATTTATTTTATTTTATTTTTTTTGCGGTACTGGGGATGGAACCCAGAGGCCTTCTACCTCTGAGCTACGCTGCCAGCCCTATTTTTTATTTTTTATTTTGAAACAGGGTCTCACTGAGTTACAAAGTGCCTCACTAAGTAGCTGAGGTTGGCTACAAACCCACAATCCTCCTGTCTCAGCCTCCCAGATGCTGGGATTACAAGTGTGCGCCACCACGCCTGGCTCCTACTCTCTTTAATTAAGCAATTGACCCAATGAATCAGGGCTCCATGCATTCACAGATTGGGGTGTGTGTGTGTGTGTGTGTGTGTGTGTGTGTGACTGGTGATTGAAACTAGGGGCATGCTCCCTCTGAATTACATCCCAGACCAATTTTACTTTATTTTGAAGCAAAATCTCACTTAGTTGCTGAGGCTGGTCTCCCGAACTTGTGATCCTCCTGACTCAGTCTCCCAAGAACTGGGATTACGGGTGTGCACAATCAGGCAGATTGAATTTTTTTCTTAGTACTGAGGATTGAATCCAGGGTCATTCTACCTCTGTGGTACACCCCCAACCCTATTATTTTTATTCTTTTTTTTATTCTTTATTTTGAAACAGCATTTCACTAAGTTGCAGAGGACCTCACTAAGTAGCTAAGGCTGGCCTCTTGAACCTACAATCCTCCTGTCTCAACCTCCCAAGTACTGGGATTATATGTGTGTACAACCATGCCTAGTATGCAGATTGAATTATTATTATTATTATTATTATTAGTAGTAGTAGTAGTAGTAGTAGTACTAGGGATGGAACCCAGGGGTATTCTACCTCTGAGCTACACCCTCAGCCCTATTTTTTATTCTTTATTTTGAAACAGGGTCTCACTGAATTGCACAGGGCCTCACTAAGTAGCTGAGGCTGTCTTCGAACCTCGATCCTCCTGTCTCAGCCTCCCGAATGCTGGGATTACAAGCGTGCCCACCACACTCGGCCGCATATTGAATTCTTGATCAGGTAGGTAATTACTTTGTCTACTTGTCTAACAAGTCTTAACTGCGGGCTCTGGCATTTGAACCTGCACTGTGCCAAGCTCTGGGAAGTGTGTGTGTGTGTGTGTGTGTGTGTGTGTGTGAGAGAGAGAGAGAGAGAGAGAGAGAGAGAGAGAGAGAGAGAGAGATATTCTTCCTTGATCAACTGAAGAGTATTTTCTAGAGATGGGGTAAAAGACATGTACATGGAGAGATCAAACAGGACATGGAGACAGAGATGTCTCCGGCTGCAGATCCCCATCCAAACAGGAAACAAGCTTCGTGTCGAAGGAGAAGCAGCAGCCTCGAGAAGATCGAGCCGACAGCCCGTGCAAAGGCCCTGTGCCCTAGTGGGCTGGGCCATTTTGAGAGAGCAGGATGCCTGTTCTGTCCAGGGAGCTGAGCAGCAAAGGGCCTGTGGGACATGCTTTTGCCCATAACAAACTGTACCCCCCAGTTCAAAGGGGCTGCCAACAAAAGAGGTTTCCCTGACTCCGGCCACACACAGCGCCTAAGTCTTCCTGGAAATCGGCAGCGCAGTGTCCCCTGGCTGCCACAGCCTCCTCCCCACACATGCCCTGAGGAGCGGGCGGCCGCCTTGGCCTTGGGGAGAACGAGACTGCTTTATGAGCGCTCGGAGGACTGAGTGTGTCCAGGCAGGCTGTCCAGGCCGGAGCTCAGAATAGCTCATTGAGCCACGATCGCCAGGTGAAGAGGGCAGCCAGGAAGAAACAGATCTTTATAAAGAGGCGGCCCAGCACAGCCAGAAACAGGCCGCACACGCCATGCCGTCCATCTCCATGCCGTCCATCTCCATGCCATCCATCTGCAGCCCTCGGGTCAGCCTCGTGCCGCCTCCCTGCTCTGGGAGGCTCAGCATGCTTGGATGCAAAGGAGTCGGGGTCCATATCTCATAGGCACCCTGATTGACTTGGGGAATTCACTCCTACACCCTCCCTCCTTCCCTACCCCAGGACAGAAACCAACTTTTTTTTTGGTACTGGAGATTGAACCCAAGGGCATTCTACCTTTGAGCTATACCCTCAGCCCTGTTTTTAATATTTATTTTGAAACAAGGTCTCACTAAATTGCTGAGGCTGGTCTTGAATCTGCAATCCTCCCGTCTTAGCCTCCCAAGCACTGGAATCATAAGTATGTGCCATCACATCCAGCCAGAAACATTTTAAATTTCCAAATGAAAGGTGGTGGCTGGGCATGGTGCTCACACCTGTAATCCCAGTACTTGGGAGGCTGAGACAGGAGGATTGCAGGTTCAAGACCAGCCTCAGCAACTTACTGAGACTCTTAGCAACCAAGAAAGACCCTGTTTCTAAGTAAAAAATAAAATAGTGCTAGGGGTTAAATTTATGCTTTGTTTTTATTTATTTTATGTTTGTCTTTATTCATTTTATGCTTTGAAACAGAGTCTTGCTAGGTTGCTGAGAATCTTGCTGCTTGTTGAACCTGCGATCTTCCTTCTGAGCCTCCCAAGTACTGGGATTACAGGTGCATGCCACCACAACCAGCCGAGACACAGTTTTTTACCTGGTGTCTCAGCTTCTGTGCCTATAAACCAGGATCACCACCCTTCCAAATAGCAGTGCGCCCCCAGAGACCTGCAGATCCTCCCAGCTCCAGGCCATCTGCTATGCCCTGGGAGCGGGGCACGCAGCATGTCTCTGTAAAGTGTTAATCGAGCCTGGAGTGCTGGCGCAAGCTTGTAATAACCGCATTTGGGAGGCTGGGACAAGAGGATCGCAGTTCGTGGACAGCCTCAGCTACTTAGTGAGGCCCTTTGGAACTCAGTGAGACCCTGTTTCAAAATAAAGAATAAAAAATAGAGCTGGAGGTGTACCTCGGAGGTAGAACGCCCCTGGGTTCCATTCCCAGTACTGAAAAAAAAAAGGAAAAAAAAAGTGCTAATCATGTGCCAGACCCAGTATGCCTTTGACCTCCTTTAATCTCCACTGTGGGAAGTGGCCACTTGTCCGTGGCTCCCAGGTACAAAGTGGTGAAACCACACAGTTCCACACACAGTTGAACCCAGGTCTGTGTTAGCGCAAGTCCCTGCTCCTCCCCTCACCAGCCAGGGCCTCAGTGTCCTGAATTGTAACCAAGGGCTGTGTCAGTGCCCCTGCTGCAACACCTGGTCTCCCCTAACCCTAACTCTAACCCTAAACCACACCAGGTCCCAAGGAGCCTCTGTGCCCCAGGAAGCCCCAGCTCAGATGCCCTCTGCTGGCGAGCGTGGGTACTGCTCTTCCCAAGTGTGGGCTGGGGGCCGGCTCCCTCCAGGCAAATCTGCTGGGTCCAGCTCATCCTTGAAGATGAGGAAACTAAGGAATGGGTCAGGTCAACTCAGCTCCCAGGGCAGGAGACCTCGTGTCACTCAGCTTTTCATTGCTGTGACCAAAACACCCGGCGGGACCAACCTAGAGGAGGAAATCTGACTTTGGCTTACAGCTTCGGAGGTTCAGTCCATGGCTGGCTGGCTCCACTGCTTTGGGTGTGAAGTGTGGTGGAGCGTGGCGGCAGAGGAGAGCTCCTGGCAGCCAGGAAGGGGGGGTGGGGAGAGAGAGAGAGAGAGAGAGAGAGAGAGAGAGAGAGAGAGAAAGAGCGCGCGCTTTCCAGGACACGTCCCCAGTGATTCACTTCCTCCAACTAGGTCTACCTCCAAGTATTGATCGATAGATTAACCCATTGATGGCTGAGAGGACTTCTGGATCGAATGGAGCAATCCACTGATGAGGTCAGAACTCTCATGGTCCGACTGTTGCCTAAGAGCCCCACCTCTGTACACAGGAGACCTTGTGTTTTCCGAAGCGTGAAGATCACAAGTTTGAGGCCAGCCTCAGCAACTTAGTGAGACTCTGTTCCAAAATAAAAGCGGGCCTGAGGTGTAGCTCGGAGGTAGAATGCCCAGGGTTCTGCCTCTGGAGCTAAAAACAAAAACAAAACCAGAAGAAAACAACAAAACCTGTGGAAACCAGTCCTGGAGAGGAGGCGGGGCAGCTGGCCCCTGGGCGGGATGCTGGGCCCTGCACCTGCTGGGGAAGCAGGGCGGCCTTCCACAAGATCACCCAGCACGCCAGGCCACTTCTCGTGGAAATCAGGGGCTTGGCTAACATGTGCACACTCCTACTGAGGGCGCCTCCTCCTGTTCGCCCTCTCAGTGCTGAGGCTCTGGGGTTTCTTCTGCAGCCTGTCTCCAGCCACTACCTGCTCTTGTCCCAGGTCAACTACGCCTCACCGGGTGCCTCAGCAGGTGCGGATGTGCCTGGGCTTGGAGCCACACGGTCTGCCTGGAATGTCTGTGCGACTTGAGAGAGGTATTAACCTCTCTGTGCCTTATAGATTCTTTCTTTGCACGCTGGGGATAATACTAGAACCCTTTATGTGAGGTTGTTGGGCGTATGACATTAAGTCCACCTATAGTTTCCTATGGTACCTGGGACAGGAGGCGGAACCCCAGAAGCCAGAAGCAGAGATGTCGTGAGATTCCAGACGCCAGGGACTCCAGATGTCGCGAGAGAACCGGCATTCTCACGTCGCTAGCCCCACCCCAAGACCCCGGCTACATAAATACCCCACTTTCTCTCTGCAGTGTGGCTCTGCTGACTGACTTTGCCGCCTGGGACTCTGTTGACCGGTTACTGGTCCCCTCCCACGGTCGGCAGACCTCGCCCAAAGGTGCCAGTTAATTAAGGAGGCGTGGTGTCAGCCGGGCGTGGTGGGCACGCTTGTCATCCCTGCGCTTGGGAGGCGGAGACAGGAGGATCGCACAGGTTTGAAGCCAGCCACACTGGCTTAAGAGACCCTGTTTCCAAATAAAAATGTATAAAAATGGGTCTGGGAGTGTAGCCCGGAGGTAGAAGGGTTTCCAGGAACCCCAGTACCACACACACACACACAAAAGAGGCTTGGTGTCACACAAAAACGTGGCTGGTTTTTGCCTTCTTTGCAATCCCCAGCTCAATTTCAATGTTACACTGGCTACCTAGCAAATTGTCACTAAATATAGCTCCTTGTTATTAAGGTTCCTTCTGTCCCGG
The DNA here is from genome assembly GCF_963383645.1 of Muscardinus avellanarius. Taxonomy (NCBI): domain Eukaryota; kingdom Metazoa; phylum Chordata; class Mammalia; order Rodentia; family Gliridae; genus Muscardinus; species Muscardinus avellanarius. Next base: position 135,993,325 of record NC_137791.1, on the reverse strand, counting down.
TATTGAAAATGACTTTGGTATTAATTTCCAAAGTGTAAAAAGTAGTCAGAGCCTGGGTGCTGCTCGGGCGCTCAGGCAAGGAGGGGCGGCAGCTGTTACAACGCAGAGCTCCCCTCTCTCTTTGCCCTTTGTTCTAATGATTAACCTGTAGTAAAAGCCTTAGAGACAATTAAAGCCTTTGGCCTAAAAATATAGAGAGGCGATCATGCCTCTGTTTACCTCCTCTCCTCTGTGACCCGGCCTGGGTGTAGGAAGGTAAGCTCCCTGTGCGGCTTCAAAGCACCCGTAGTTGATGAGCAACCGATACTGCCCAATACAACAGAGGCGAAGCCAGGTAGATTATTGACCTTAGCAAGTGCGCTGTCTAGAGACAGAGACACCACCTGCCTAAGAAACTTTTTCTATTCAACAAACATTAGTTGAATAAGAAAAAGAGGCCACAGCACCATTTAAACCACAAGACACCTATAGGAGCCAGTGTGTCTGAGCCGTGGCTCTGTGGCAGCACCGGGCAGCACAGGCACGCAAAGCTCTGGCTCGGGGCTCAGACAAGCAGGGCTGTGTCTGCAGGGCCTGAGAGCTCCCTGGGGATAACACCAGAGGTCGAGCATGGCCAAAGGCCAGCACAGCGGGGTGGAGGGGAAGAGAGGCCTGGACAGTGCCGGCTGCTCAACCTGGCCCCAGCCCAGGCCTGGCACTGTGCTCTGGCCTCCTGGCAGAGCGCTGCAGGACGAGGTGGGTTAAGGTGTGTCTCAGCAGCCATATCCATGATAGCTGGAAGGGGGACACAACCTGTGTCCACTGGCAGATGACTGGCTTGATGAAGTATTCTGCCTCCATACAGTGGAATATTATTCAACCTTAAAAGGAAGGAAATCCTGACACGTGCTACACGGGGATGTTATGGGTAGATGTAGACTGTCCCCAGAAAACACTCATGCATTGACGGTCAGAGTTGATATCACTGAATCAGGAGGACAGCAATCTCATCGGTGGCTCCACTGTAATGGATTTACCGGATGGTCGCCTATGCAGGTGCGGGAGGATGGCTGGAGGGGCTCTGCCCCCGGGGCGGTGGCCTTCTTTGTGTCTTTGAACCCCCCTTGCCTGTTCACTCTGGTTTTCCAGTCTCTGTGCTGTGGGGCAGAGCCCTTGCTGTCTCCCTCCCACTACCTCTCATCACCCTGCCCTGGGCTCCACAGGCTTCACCCAGCCCACATGGATGGAGCCCCTGAAATCTCCAGGACCGTGAGCAAAGAAATCTTCTTCCTCTGAGTCGTGGTTGTCAGGTAATTTGGATGACAGTGAGAGTGCTGACTGAAACGATGGCTGAGCCTCCAGGACATTCTATGCCGAGCGAAAGAAAGAAGCCACTCACAGAAAAGCAAATACCGTCTGCCTGTTCTCATAGGGGCTGCCTAGAATCGCCAGATTCGTAAAGAACGGTGGGTGCCTAAGCCGGGCGTGGTGGCGCACGCTTGTCATCCCAGCATTCGGGAGGCTGAGACCGGAGGATCGCGGTTCGCGGACAGCCTCAGCTACTTAGTGAGGCTCTCCAAAACTCAGTGAGACCCTGTTTCAAAATAAAGAATAAAAAAATAGGGCAGGGGGTGTAGCTCGGAGGTTGAGTGCCCCTGGGTTCCAATCCCAGACCCGCAAAAATAAATAAATAAATAAAAATAATAATGGTGGGTGCCAGGGGCTGGCCAGGGGTGGCATCTTGTGTCTCACAAATGTGGAGCTTCAGTTTTATCTGAGGGAAAGGATCCTGGAGCTGGGTGGTGGTGATGCTTGCACATTATACATGTGCCAAATGCTAATGAACAGTACACTTAAAAGTGGTTAGAATGGTAAATATAATATTTGTACCTTACCACCAAAAAGGGCAAAAACTGAGCTGAAAAAATCAATTAAAAAATTACCTTTCCACCTTAAATACTTTGCGGAACAGTTTTTTGTTTTGTTTTGTTTTGTTGGTTTTTGGTGTTTTTGCAGTCGTGGGGATGGAATCCAGGGGCATTCTACCTCCATGCTACACTCCAGCCCTCTTTTCTATTCTTTATTTCGAAACAGGGTCTCACTGAATTGCCAAGGGCCTCGCTAAGAAGCCGAGGCTCTCTGTAAGCCACGATCCTTCTGTCTCAGCCTCCCGAATGCTGGGATGACAAGTGTTGACCACCACGCCCGGCTCTCCTGAATAGTTGCTAGCAGTTGAAACTCAACATGTCCCAAACAACTTCAAGTCTTATATCAGTATCAACACACACACACACACACACACACACACACACACACACACACCACGCACGCACGCACAAGGAAGGAAGGGAGGAAGGAAAGAAGGAAACAAGCAAACGAGGCAACAGGTGTGGCGGCACATGTCTGTAATCCCAGTACGTGTGAGGCAGAGACAGGAGAATCACGGGTTCCAATCTAGTGTCAGAAACTTAGATCCTTATTCACAACAAAACAAAAATAAAATATGGCTGGGTATGGGGTTCAGCTCAACCCCCAGTAGAAGGAGGAGGAGGAGGAGAGGAAGAGGAAGAGGAGGCGGAAGGAGAAGGCGGCAGTGATGGAGAAAAGACAGCCAGCAAGCCTATTCAAAAGCACTTCGGTCGCGGGCGCGGTGGGCACGCTTGTAATCCCCGCGCCTGGGAGGCGGAGACAGGAGGATCGCGCAGGTTCGAAGCCAGCCGCGCGCTGGCTTAGGAGACCCTGTTTCCAAAATGAAAATGTAAAAATAGGTCTGGGAGTGTGGCCCCGAGGTAGAAGGGCTTCCAGGAACCCCAGTACCACCAAAAACAAAACAAAAACAAAAACAAACAAAAAAAAAAAACCAAAAAAACCCAAAAGCACTTCCGTGCCTAAAAGCTGCGGTACATATTTGGGGAAGAGGGAGAAATCTCCCCTCCCTGTTCTTTTCCCCTGAGAAAACATGAAGTGAGTTTTCATGTGATGTGCGTACACGTCTCAGATTGAGACAAAGAACACAATTATTCCACATTAAGTAAAAGGCTGTCTTCTTTACGTGTAAGAAGGACAGTCCCCGGCAGGCCGTGGAGGTGCGGAGGGCCCGCCAGGGCGCGGGAGGACGGAGGCCCTGGAAGGGGCCTGCTGCGTGTGGCTGTGTCTCCCCTGGGGACAGCCAGTGACTTGGAAGGAGCCGTGCAGCTGAGCAATGCTGCCCACAGCCTTGCTGAGCTGAGGGAAGAAAAGGGGAATCCAGAGAGATCACCAAGGTGGAGCCTGTGCCTGCAATCCCAGGACTTGGGAGGCTGAGACAGGAGGACTACACTTTCCAGGTCAGTCTTAGAAACTTGAGACCCTCGGCAACTTAGCATGAATTTCTTTCTCTTCCTTCCTTCCTTCCTTCCTCCTTCCTTCCTTCCTTCCTTTCTTTCTTTCCTTCCTTCCTTCCTTCTTTCTTCTTTCTTTCTTTCTTTCTTTCTTTCTTTCTTTCTTTCTTTCTTTCTTTTTTTTGTTTTCTGTCTCTCTTTTCATCTCTCTCTCCTTTTTTCCTGCCTTCCTTCTTCCTTGCAATACTGGGTATTGAACCCAGGGGCATTCTACCCCCAAGCTACATTCCCAGTCCTATTTTTTATTCTTTATTTTGAAACAGGGTCTTGTTAGGTCCTCAACCCCCATATGGGACAGGGGCGGGGCTGACCCGCCTCCTTACCCTGCAAGTTCCCACGGAAAGCCACTCCCCTTTGATAAAAAGGGGAACGCGGCGATCTCGAGACACACAGAGAAGCCACACACAGAAGAAGCCTGTGAGACGGAGAGATTTTCTATATCCGTGGAAGGCTCTCTTCCACGCCCTCTCCCACCCCCAACCCGCACCCGCGACACGGGGGTGGGGGAGGGAGCTGCCTGGGACTGATGGGCCGGTCTAATAAAGACTTATGCCGCCTGCATGGCCGATCTCGCGTGTCTGTGGATCTATCTCTCGCAAACCATACACCTGGTGCCGAAACCTGGTGCCGAACGAAACCCGACGTAACTATTTTGGCCTTTGGATCTATGCTCTCCAAACTTTTGCGCTACATCGCCCGACACTAAAAGACTATGGCCCGAGCCCCGCCCGGCACCCCGCCGCTGACGCCCTATGCCTGACTGGACCGGAGACCTTTTTCCTATCCTGGCTGCGAACATTGCCCCGGCGCCGGGCGGCGAGCAGGATCGCGGCCGCGGTCCCGAGCCTCGGATGCCGCCAGCCTCGACCCTCCCAAGCCCGCCGCCTCCCAGCCGCTGCCCGCCGGGCGGGTCGGGCGTGATGCGCCGCGGGACCGGGTCCTGGCCGCGGGCCGCCGCCGCCGCCGCCGCCGCCGCCGCCGCCGCCGCCGCCGCCGCCGCCGCCGCCGCCGCCATGGGGAGCGGCCCACACGCCGAACCGCGGCGGGGCGCAGCCCCAGCTGGGGATCCCCCCAGCAGCTCGGCGCGTTCCCGAAAGACGCGGGGACCTGGCTTACTGGACTCTCAGCTTATTTAACTACATGCGCGGCCTCCGCCCGCCCAGACTTCTACAAACTGCTGAAAAAAAAAAAAAAAAAAAAAAATACGCGCTCCCGCCTCCCGCCCTCGCCTGTGCTACGCCCGCGGCCCCGAGCCGCCAGCTCCCCATGCCATGGAGGATTCCATCACTGCCGGGATCTCTAGCTAATTTGCCCCTGGCGGTGCCCCTCGGGGCCCAGCCCCACGTTGGGCGCGCGCCTAAAGCCATTTTTTGTCTCCACGCCATGGGCCCGGCAACCCATGCCCCGCGGTGGATCCCCATCCTCCCAGCCCGCGCTCAACGCGCCCCAACGCACAGCTGGGCTCCCGCGGACAAAGGCGCAGTTTGGCGCCTTCCAAAGAGACACAGACACAGCGGATTTCCGATTCTCCCCGCCTGCTACTACATTGCTGTAAGTACTAGATTTTAAAACCAAATCCTTGGTGGTCCAGTGGTTAAGATGGGGCGCTCTAATCGCCGCGACCTGAGTTCAATTCCTGGTCGGAAAAAAAAAAAAAAAAAAAAAAGCCATTTTGGTACTGGCATCTGGGCTTTAAGGGGAACGGCAGCAGCCATTTTGATACTGGCATCCGGGCTTTAAAGGGGACGGCAGCAGCCATTTTGCCTCCTCCTCTGAGGCTGATAGCGGCCATCTTTAACACGTGGTTATAGTGATAGCGGCCATCTTTAACACGTGGTTATACTGATAGCGGCCATCTTTAACACGTGGTTATACTGATAGCGGCCATCTTTAACACGTGGTTATACTGATAGCGGCCATCTTTAACACATGGTTATGCTGGTGGAAGCCATCTTCCCTTAGCACGTTGTTATGCTGGGGTGGCCATTGTGTCCAACCCACAGGTCGGCAGCCATTTTGCCTCCTTTCTTCTCTGAGGGTAACGGCGGCCATTTTTTTTTCCCAAACTGCAGGTCGGCCATCTTAGACTCCACCCTATTTTTCACTCTTAACCAATCCTAGGGCTAATTAAAATTCTAAAACCCTCCCATTTTTCTCCTGGCCAATCATAAAAGTCGGCGGACATCTTAAAATACTATTAACTGCCATTGTTTCACACACATCTCCACAGCGTGGGCCTGGCTCTGCAGCCCCTCTGCGCTCACACTGCGGTAAGCTTCCCTTTTAATTTGGATAAGCGGGTTCCGGCTTTTAGCCCCCTCCGGACTCAGGTTTCTGGCTGATTAAAGAAATCCGAACGTTCGGCCCTGAGTCCCCTCCAGCCGGCCAGGCCGCGCTGCGGGTGTGTACGGGAATTAGAGACGTCTTTTCTCTGACACGCCAATCTGTTTTTGAACAAAGGGTTGGACCCCAGGACGCTGGAGTTCTGACTTTGTTCCTGCCGCTTATCCGAGATGGGGGGAAACCAGCAATCTAAGATTAAGATTGATTCCTAGTCGGCACTGGGCCGCATCCTGGCTAATCTCCAGGCTTTGGGCTTCTCAGGGGAACTGTCCCCGGAAAAACTTATTTCTCTTTGCACTAAGATTTGGCCGACATATGATTTAACTGATAACCTTCGATGGCCGGTAATGGGGACATTAAATCCTAGGATGTTAATGGCTCTCAGTGAATATTGCACACGTTCAGCGAAATGGTCTGACCTGTTGTATTTACAGCCATTCTGGCGCCTGCATTTTCTGTTTGCCTCCCCACCCAGCCCTGCTGCCCGAGGCATGCTGGCTGGGGATTCCCGCGAGCCACAGCCGCCATCTTGGACCTCCCCTGGCGACTCACAGGCGCCACCTGGTGGTCCTTCTGGGTCACAGGCCTATGAAACGTGGATGCCGGTGTCACAGGCCCCATCTCCCTCTCTCCTGGCCCCACTTTGTGAGATGGCTGGTACAGAAGGTGTGGTCGGAGTCCATGTTCCCTTTCCCCCTCGCCCTCCATCCTCCATCGTCCCTGCTGGCCCAGGGTTACTCTATTGGTACAGGGTAAGCCAGTCTCCTTTTTGGCCTGCTCAATCTTTCAGGCCTTAATATTCCCCAATCTCGATCCAGGGTGATGAGGGCAAGCCCTCTGGCCTCTGCCCACAGGTTATGCCACAAAAAGATTCTCTTGCACAATGTTGGGACTCACTAAACTTTGTTTTTTCTTGATGTAACTCTCTCTGATATTTATATTTTAGCAGGTCCACTCGTTTACATACTATGGTGCTCTCCCTCTTCGGATGCTAAACTGCCATAAGTATTAAACTTTAAAAGTCGGCTACTGATGCTCCTGACGCAGTAGCAGATGTTCGTTTGACCAGACAGACCTATACCCACTCGGGAGTTGCTGCTATTTGTAACTCTGGTCAAATAGAAACTGCTGGAGGGGCGGAAGATATTCTCCTCAGGGAAATGCTGCTATTTAAATAATAGATCTAGTGACAATCTACCTCATATTTAAAGGGCTCCTAGGATCTGCTCTCACAATTTTTTTCTTTTTCTAATAGCACCTTGCCTGTTAACCAGGGTAACCTCCAGCTCTCACCGCGGCCACGCCTGCCTGCCCCCGCCCTTCCAGGGGATTGGACCCTGACTCCCGGCCTGGGGCCCCTGACTCCGCCCACTCTGTCAGCAGGAAGTAGTTCGATAGAGTCGTCGCCCTTATGACCAAAAAGGCCGGGATGTTAGGTCCTCAACCCCCATATGGGACAGGGGCGGGGCTGACCCGCCTCCTTACCCTGCAAGTTCCCACGGAAAGCCACTCCCCTTTGATAAAAAGGGGAACGCGGCGATCTCGAGACACACAGAGAAGCCACACACAGAAGAAGCCTGTGAGACGGAGAGATTTTCTATATCCGTGGAAGGCTCTCTTCCACGCCCTCTCCCACCCCCAACCCGCACCCGCGACACGGGGGTGGGGGAGGGAGCTGCCTGGGACTGATGGGCCGGTCTAATAAAGACTTATGCCGCCTGCATGGCCGATCTCGCGTGTCTGTGGATCTATCTCTCGCAAACCATACAGGTCTCACTGAGTTGCAGTGGGCCTCACTAAGTAGCTGAGGCTGTCCTCAAACTACGATCCTCCTGTCTCAGCCTCCCAAATGCTGGGATTACAAGAGTGAGCCACCATGCCCGGCTTGACCCTTTTTCAAAATAAAAAATAAACAGGGCTGAGGTATAGCTCAGAAGTAGAACTCTGGGTTCCATCCCTAGTGCAAAACAAAACAAAACCAAAATCAAAACAACAAAAATGTGGTGTGTGGCCGGGCGTGGTGGCGCACGCTTGTAATCCCCGCGCTTGGGAGGCAGAGACAGGAGGATTGCGCAGGTTCGAAGCCAGCCGCGCGCGCTGGCTTAGGAGACCCTGTTTCCAAATAAAAATGTAAAAATAGGTCTGGGAGTGTAGCCCGGAGGTAGAAGGGTTTCCAGAAACCCCAGTACCACCAAAATAAAAAATAAAACAATGTGTGTGTGTGTGTGTGTGTGTGTGTGTGTGTGTGCATGCGCGCACGCTTGCTGGAGAACCCCTCCATCGCTTGGCGCCCCAGAGGCCCTCATTCCAGCAGCAAGTCTGAACGGGCAGGGAGAGCATTAGAAGTCAAGTAGCCGTGTGTGGAGGAGCTGCCGGTCGCCTTGGCTGCTCTAAGGAACACTTCGAGGCCTGCCAAAGCCTTACTTGGGGGGTGTCGCCGAGGGCCAGCGGGGGGAATCCCGATGTTAGAGTGTGCAGTGGACTAGGTGGGGGACATGCCCCTCAGTGTGGGCAGGCCCCCAGAGGAAAGAGCAATCACAGAGGGCAGTCACAGAGGGCAAAGCTGCCGCTGCTTCTAGAGCGGGGCGGGCGCCTTTGACATCAGAACTCCAGGCTCGGGCCTCGGACTCCAGGGCTTACCCGCTTCCTGGCTCCTTGTTCTCAGGCCTTTGGCCAGGCCGGGGCTTCGATCCCCTGCTTTCCTGTTCTTGCTGCCCCGTTCTGAAGTTCTGAAGCCGCTGGAGATGGCCCGCCAAGGGGCTTCTTAGCTTCTGTAACTGCGTCAGCCAGTGTACCTAATAAGCCCTGTCTCACGGCCCATATGCACAGCCTCTGGGTTTTGCCTCTCTGGAGAGCCTGGCTGACGAAAGTGCTTAGAGACATCAGATAACACCGGAAAGGTCAGGGACGAGGGCTCCTGTTCAGAGCAAACACTACCAGGCTGAGCAAGAAGAATCAAGTCCAGCGAGGCCTTATTTAGGAGACACACCTAAAACACAGTGTGCAGAGGAGGCAGGCTGCAGAGGAGACACCTTCAGGTGCAGCCGGGGCCTCGGGGCGGCAGCCGCAGGGGAGGAGCCTCCCTGCCACCGTGACCCGCAGTCTCTTTTTTTCTTTCTTTCTTTCCTTTCCTCTTTCTTTCTTTCTTTCTTTCTTTCTTTCTTCCTTTCTTCCTTTCTTCCTTTCTTTCTTTTTTTTTTGCAAAACTGGGATGGAACCCAGGAACATTCTATCTCTGAGTGACACTCTCAGCCCTATTTTTTTATTCTTTATTTTGAAACAGGATCTCACTGAGTTGCAAAGGGCCTCTCTAAGTAATAGCTGAGGCTGGCTGTGGACCGCGATCCTCCAATCTCAGCCTCCCAAATGCTGGATTGCAAGCGTGTGCCACCTCGTCCGGCCCCGCAGTCTCTTTCAGTTCATCCCGTGGTGATTGCCTGCACTGTGCCAGGCTCGGTGCTAGGTGCCTGGACTCAGCATAGAAGAATTTGCCCTTTCTCTGCCCTTGCAGGACAGACAGAGAACTACGCAAACAAATACACAACTGTAGCTGGCCATGGTGACGCACATCTGAAATCTCAGTACTTGGGAGGCTGAGACAGGAGGATCAAAGTTTCCGAGCAAGCCTCAGCAACATAGTGACGCCAGCCAGATCAGAAAAGAAAATAAAACCTTTAGGATGTCGTTCAGGGCCCCAAATGTGCCCTCAGCAGCGTGATTGCAACACCCTTGCAATATAAAGTGCTGGACAAACACTGAGTCCAGAATGGGTAATGATCTTGTCCTGTTAGAGCATTCATGTCAGACGTCCTCAGCAACTTATCAAGACCTTGTTTCAGGGCCGGGCGTGGTGGCGCACGCTTGTAATCCCCGCGCTTGGGAGGCGGAGACAGGAGGATCCTCAGGTTTGAAGCCAGCCGCGCTGGCTTAAGAGACCCTGTTTCCAAATAAAAATATAAAAAATATAGGTGTCTGGGAGTGTAGTCCGGAGGTAGAAGGGTTTCCAGGAACCCCTGTATCCCCCCCCCAAAAAAAAAGAAAGACCCTGTTTCAAAATAAAGAATAAGCCAGGCATGGTGGCACACGCTTATGATCCCAGCATTTGGGAGGCTGAGGCAGGAGGATCGCAGTTCAAGGGCAGTCTCAGACACTTAGCGAGGTCATTTGCAACTCACTGCACCCTGTTTCAAAATAAAGAATAAAATATACTGCCAGGAGTGGTGGCGCATGCTTGTAATCCTAGCATTAGGGAGGTGGAGACCTGAGAATCCTGGTTCGCAGACAGCCTCAGCTACTTAGCGAGGCCCTTCGCAACTCAGTGAGACCCTATTTCAAAATATAAAAAGAATAAAAAATAGGACCGGGGGTGTAGCTCGGAGGTAGAATGTCCCTGGGTTCCATCCCCAGCAAATCCCCCCCCCCAAATAAATAAATAAAAATAAAGAATAAAATATAAAATAGGGCTGGGAGTATTCTCGGAGGTTGAAAGCCTCAGGGTTCCAAACCCAGTACCAAAAAAAAAAAAAAAAAAAAAAAAAAAAGCCGGGCGTGATGGCCTACACTTGTAATCCCCTCGTTTGGGAGGCTGAGACAGGAGGATTGTGCAGGTTCGAAGCCAGCCTCAGCTACTTAGTGAGGCTCTCAGCAACTCAGCAAGACCTGTTTCCTAATAAAATATAAAATAGGGCTGGGAGTATAACCTGGAGGTAGAAAGCCTCTGGTTTCCACCCCCAATACCACCCAAAATAAAATAATGAATTAGCACCCTGGCCTCCTCCCAATCCGCTTCCTCCTCCCCTCACACCCCCATGCGTGAGGAACAGCCGACCGTGCCCTGGCTTGGCTGGCCTGTGCACTGTGGGCCTCAAGGAGAGACAGGGTCTTGAATCTCGGGTGTCCACACAGCAGGACGGTGGTGTTGAGATTCCCAAGGCCGGGGCTGGGGCAGCGGTTTCAGGCTGGACCTGCTCTGGCAGTGCCCCCTGGTGGGTAGGGAGCTGTTCTGCAGACACTGCGCACCCACGTGTGCGACCTCCCTGCCAGGACCACAGCTTCCCAGACCTCGCAGGACCTTCTCCACCCCCGACGGTGAAATCCTAAGGAGATGCTCTTGCCCGCCACACTGAGCCTGGGCATTTAGACCATGTCAGAAAATGTTTTTGCGCTTTTTTTTTTTTAACCTCTTGGCATGTAAAAGGAGTCTTCTCAGAAGGTAGTTTGAGAATTCTCTTAGGCAGGTGTGATGGCTGACACCTGTAATCCTAGTACTTCGGAGACCAAGACAGGAGGATCGCAGGTTTAGACTAGTCTCAGCAACCTAGCAAGCAAGATCCAGTTTCAAAATTTTATTTTTTTTTTGCAATTCAGTGAGACCTTGTTTCAAAATAAAGGATAAAAAATAGGGTTGGGGGTGTAGCTCGGAGGTCGAATGCCCTTGGGTTCCATTCCTGGTACTGCAAAATAAATAAATAATCTTTTCTTTTTTTTCTTTTTCATTATTTTCTTTCTTTCCTTTTTTTTTTTTTTTTCAGTACTGGGGATGGAACCCAGGGGCATTCGACCTCCAAGTTACGTCCCCAGCCCTATTTTTCATTCTTTATTCTGAAACAGGGTCTCACTGAGTTGCAAAGGGCCTACCTAACTAGCTAAGGCTGTCTGCAAACCTCAGTCCTCCTTCCTCAGCCTCCCAAATGCTGGGATTACAAGTGTGTGCCACCATGCCTGACTTAACAGCAGGCCATTTTAAAGACAACATCCTTAAAAGACACTGCTGTAGACGGGCGTGGTGGCACACGCTTGTAATCCCCGCACTTGGGAGGCCGAGACAGGAGGATCCCACAGGTTTGAAGCCAGCCTCAGCTACTTAGTGAGGCTCTCAGCAACTTAGTGAGACCCAGTTTCCAAATAAAATATAAAATAGGGCTAGTATAGCCTGGAGGTAGAAAGCCCTGGGTTCCAACCCCAGTACCACAATAACAACAACAAAAAAGACACTGCTGTGGGCGATTTCGCAAGAAACTTCTGGTCTGGAGAGGGTGTTGAGGCCAGTGAAACCCCAGCAGGCCGCTGCCTGGGAACGTGGTCTCGTGTGCCTGGCTCTTTCTGTTTTTTTTTTTTTTTTTTTTTTTTGGTGGTACTGGGGTTCCTGGAAGCCCTTCTACATTCGGGCTACACTCTCAGACCTATTTTATATTTTTATTTGGAAACAGGGTCTCTTAAGCCAGTGCGGCTGGCTTCGAACTTGCGCGATCCTCCTGTCTCCGCCTCCCAAGCGCGGGGATTACAAGCATGTGCCACCACGCCTGGCGTGCCTGGCTCTTTCTGAAGGGATGTCCTCTGCATCCCTCAAACTATGTGTTCTTATTGTGCTCTTGCAGAGACTTGGGGTGGCACCTTCCCCAAGCTTTATTAGATCTTAGCTGCATCCCCGCATATCCTTCTAGAATGTAGGAGATCTCCAGACGCCAGGGGCAAAGGTCTACAGGGGTCACCCAGGATGATACTGAAACCCCTCTCCCACCTAGGAAGAGGTACAACCAGTTTTCCAAGATCCAGGGGGCCCTCTCGATCTTCAGGACGGGAGGGAGGGAGGGAGGAGAGCCAGGAGGCTTGATGGCATGGTGCCAAGGCAGGGTGCACCTGTCTCTGCCAACCTCTATTCTTTTGTGTGTGTGTGTGGTACTGGGGATGGAAGCCAGGTACACTCTACCACTGAGCTACACCTCCAGTTCTATTTTTAGTCTTTATTTTGAAACAGGGTCTCACTGAGTTGCAAAGGGCCCAAGTAGCTGAGGCTGTCTGCAAACCTGTGATCCTCCTGTCTCAGCCTCCCGAATGCTGGGATTACAAGTGTGCGCCACCACGCCCGGCTCCCAATCTCTATTCTTGAGGCAGAAAAATGACTTTCATCTGACATCACCCTGGCTTCCACACCACATCTGCTTCCTACTTCTTCTTCTTTTTCTTTCTTTTTTTTGAAGATTTAAAGAAGTTTATTAAAAGATAGAAATACAGAGAATAGGTACAGCTCCTTACCAGACTGGCATGGAGGGGTGACTCGAACGAATACACCCCTTCTTTTTCTTCTTCTTTTTTTTGTGGCACTAGGGATGGAACCCAGGGACATTCTACCTCTGAGCTACACCCCAGCCCTAATTTTTATTCTTTATTTTGGAACAGGATCTCACTAAGTTGTGGAAGGCCTCACTAAGTAGCTGAAGCTGATCGCAAACCTGCAGAACTCCTGTCTCAGCCTCCCAAGTGCTGGGATTACAAGCGTGTGCCACCATGCCCAGCTTTTATTCTTTATTTTGAAACAGGGTCTCTAAGTTGTGGAAGGCCTCACTAAATAGTTCAGGCTGGCTGTAAATCTGTAATCTTCTTGTATATACATACATATATATATATATATATATATATATATATATATACAAGAAGTATATATATAGCTCTATAGTACTGGGATTACAGGTGTGTGTCACCACACCCAGCCCTACTTTTTATTTTTTTGAGGTACTGGGGATTGAACCCAGGGACATTCTACCTCTGAATTACACTCACAGCTGCCGCGCCTTCTTCATGGTCTAAAATTGAGCAAGGCTCATTTTAGCAGGAATGCTGCACGGCAGACGTTCCCAGGAACGAGCGCGTGGCATCTCCTTTTGGGGAACAGTATTAGACATGGGGATTTGGGGATTTCTTGAAATTGGCCTTGTTACCAAAAAGGAACTTGAGACTTATGTTATATGACCGAGCTAATAAAAATTCTATAAAGACTCAGATGATCACAATCAGAACAAGCCTTAAAGGCAACTGATCCTCCCCAGGTGTTTCCCAAGCAGATATTTTTTAAAATTTATTTTTATTGGTGCATTGTAATCATATATCACATTGGAATATAAGACTTGAGAAGATATACAAGCACACGTCATCCAATTAGCCCTCATCCACTCCCCATCCCATTCCCTCCCCCTCCCTCCATCCCATGCTTGTTTGGTGATTAACTTTGATATATTTGTTTATGTACCTCCTGCTTTTTAAAGAGGCTCCATCCTCCCCTATTCCATACCCTCTGACTGGTCACCTTAATTGCTTCACTATAGGGCCCTTTCTATAGCTTGACCACTTCCTGTTGCCCCTTTCCTCCTAGTTATTGCTGATTAGGGGAAGCATCTGATTTTAATTTTCTGCGATATTTCTCTGTGCATGCCGCGTTGCAAATACCGATCCCACTCTTGACGGCCCCAGTTGTGGCCTGGCTACCTGGTGGATTGATCCAGACCTCGCTGGCTCAAGCAGCGGCCTTGCCTCGTGGGAGGCCCCGGTTCTGGCCTCGCTGGCTCTGACACTGGCCTAACCCCTCAGCTGGCTCCGATCCCGGCCTCGGAGGCCCTAGCACCGGCCTTCCTCATGGCAGGCTCCAATGCTAGCTGATGGCCCCGGCATCGGCCTAACCCCTCGGCAGGCTTCGATCCCGGCCTCAGAGGCCTCAATAGCAGCCTTGCCTCACGGAAGACTCCGATGCCAGCCAGTGGCCCTGACACTGGCCTAACCCCTCAGCAGGCTCTGATCCCGGCCTTGGAGGCCCCAGCACTGGCCTTGCCTCGCGGTAGTCTCGATCCTGGCCTTGCTGGCCCCAGCACCGGCCTAACCCCTTGGCAGGCTCTGATCCCGGCCTCGGAGGCCTCAATGGTGGCCTTGCCTCACGGAAGGCTTTGATGCTGGCCGTTGGTCCCGGCATCGGCCTAACCCCTTGGCAGACTCCAATCCCGGCCTCGGAGGCCCCAGTACTGGCCTTGCCTCATGGCAGGCTCCAATGCAGGCCACTGGTCCCGGCACCGGCCTAACCCCTCAGCAGGCTCAGATCCCGGCCTCGGAGTCCCCAGCACTGGCCTTGTCTCATGGCAGGCTCCAATGCCGGCCTCGCTAGCTCCAGCACCGGCCTTATCCCTTGGCAGGCTCCGATCCCCGCCTCGGAGGCCTCAATAGTGGCCTTGCCTCACGGAAGGCTCCGATGCTGGCCATTGGCCCCGGCACCGGCCTAACCCCTCAGCAGGCTCTGATCTCAGTCGGAGGCCCCAGCACTGGCCTTGCCTCGCAGCAGGCTTTGATCCTGGCCTTGCTGGCCCCAGCACCAGCATAACCCCTTGGCAGACTCCGATCCCAGTCTCGGAGGCCTCAATAGCGGCCTTGCCTCACGGAAGGCTCCAATGCCGGCTGTTGGCCCTGGCACCGGCCTAACCCCTCGGCAGGCTCCGATCCCGGCCTCGAAGGCCCCAACACCGGCCTTGTCTCACGGCATGATCCGATCCCGGCTTCCCTGGCCCCAGCACCGGCCTAACCCCTCGGCAGGCTCTGATCCCGGCCTCGGAGGCCCCAGCACCGGCCTTGCCTCACAACAGGCTCCAATCCCAGCTTTTCTGTGTCCGTCGCCGGCCTCACCCCTCAGCAGGCTCTAATCCGAGCACCCTCTTCGCCCAACCATTTGTCCCACATTCTCGAGGGTGCGTGGTGGTAGCATTCTGCCTCTGGGGTCATTACTTCAAAGGTTCCAGGTGTAATGCATCAGATCTCTGCCTCCCCTGAGTACTGGCCACTGCCTCCACCATTTCAAATCTTTCCCAAGCTCTTTTTCCACTCTGAATGTTGTCCAGTCTTCCTAAGCATGCGCGACGGTAGCATTCAACCTTTGGTGTAATTTCTCCAAAAAAAATAAATAAATAAGGTTGGTAGGCTCCGATTTCTGCTTCTCCTGAATACAAGTCTCCACCGCCAACGCGGAGACCGCTTTCAGCACCGCCTTTCTCCTTGGTCTCTGCTAAAGTCTTTCTCCTTACAGGTGATGTCCAAGATTCTTAACAATGTAGAGAAGAAGCAGTCTCCTTAGCGGGGAATTTTTCCAATAATTCCAGTTCATTTGGATAAGTTTTGTCTGCATCTCCAGTGGCCTGGCATCCGCCACCTCCTTGACCCCTCTCCGATATTTTCCTTTTTTCTTTTCCTTTTTTACAGGGTCCTGCTGGGTGGAAAGGGGTTCGCCTAGGGGTGTCCCACCAATGCCTGCCCACCCGCCCAGGGTCGGGGCCAGAGGCCCAGACGGGTGGAGAGGGGGTCGCCGAAGGGTGCTCCGCCAGCGCCTGCCCACCTGCTCAGGGTCGGGGCCAGGGGCCCGGACCACAGGGTCCTTCCAGGTGGGGAGGGGGTCGCTGAAGGGTGCCCCACCAGTGCCTGCCCACCCGCCCAGGGTCGGGCAGGGGCGCGGACCACAGGGTCTCCCAAGCAGATATTAACAATAAACCTAAAACAGAGCCAAGACAAGTTGTTCCCACCGTCATGGTTGTGGGTGGTCAGCATATGTAATCAGAGGTGGGCTACGGTAGAGGGGTTACTGACCCCCAGGAACCCTACGCCCTTTGGGTTGTACGATGGTACGTGGACAGCAGCAGCATAGATGGTGCCAGGCACAGCCTGGGACGTGGCAAAGTAGGAAACGTTCCTCTCCTCAGTAGAGCCTGTTAACTAAAAATCAGTGATGTACATCAACAGACAGCTTAATGCTTATTACAGGATACTGTTATGATATTGCATCAGTAGTTAATAATAAACTTCTGATCTTTTCCTTGGCTGCTTGTAAGAGGAAATGTTTCCTTAAAAAAGAAACTGGCCGAGAGGACTTCCGGGAAGATGGCGACCGAGAAAAGCGGGGCTTAAGAGTCCCGCTAACAACCAATCTCCATTACCACAAAAAGAGCGCCTTTCATAGCCAGAAAACACCATCACCAGAAAAACAAAAAAACCACCAGGCTCCAGAGAGAAAGCGGACTGAGAACAGAGCTCAGGGCCACAGAGGAGACACACGCGCCCGAGGACGCCGCAGCAGCGCCATACTACCGGCGGCAGCGGCGAACTCAACGGACGGCTACAACAAGCCGAGGTGAGCCGATGCGGAACAGCCAGGCGGGATCTTTTGGCGCAGACAGCATTTAAAGCTCCCAGTGGCTGAGCTCAGCACACGCTGCAGGGATTCAGAGTGGAAATCAAAACCAGAGAAGAAAAAATACGCCAGCCTCATGGCCGAGGGCGTGGCAGAGGCGCCATATTGCCACCGGCGGCGGCAGCAGCAGTGAATTCACCGAGTCCAGTACAGCTATATCTACGTACTCAAGAACAGTGAGTCAAATTGCGGGCCACAGAGGAGAAATCCCAGTATTGTGCCTCCTGGGACTTGACCCAGTGAGGGAGTGGTGGTGGCAGAGATATCACACCATAGGAGAGCGTGCAACCTGGCACCCCCCATAGTTTAAAGCAGCCTCTATCGACTCCCTGGGTCGGAGACTCTGTGATACAACCCAGTAAAGGAGTAGTGGGGTCTGAGATAATACAGACTCGAGATCCAGAGCACCTTAAGTGAAGCCATAGTGACCCAAGGGAAGAACCCAGAGAAAGCACAAACCTCCGAAATCATGGGAAAGAGGAATAACACTGGAGTAATGAATGTGCACAACCCCACAACATCAGAACCTGATAAAACAGAAAATCAGAGATTTCTAGAAGATCAAATCAGGAAAATAACTGTAGAAATAATAGAGGTGCTTCGAAAAGAACTCAGAGAGAGCCAAAAAGAGATAAAGGATGCAATTAATGAAGTAAAGGCCTCAATTCAAAGCATGAACAACCGATTAGACCACATGGAGAACAGAATCTCGCTCTTAGAAGATGAGCAATCCAAAAATGAATGCATAGTTTCTAATCTAGAAAAAGATATCCAACAGCAGGAATCTGACATTGAAGAAATATGGGCCCATTTTAAGAGAGCTAACCTAAGAATAATTGGAATAGAGGAAAAAATAATTGGAATAGAGGAAAAAATAATTGGAATAGGGAAAAGAAAGTGATACCAAAGGGATCAACAATCTCTTCAAGGAAGTAATAGCAGAAAATTTTCCAAATATAGAGCAAGAGGTTGATATACAGATCCAGGAAACTTATAGAACTCCCTTTAGACAGGATTGGAGAAGAGGATCCCCACGCCATATAATTGTCAAAATGACCAATGTGGAAGCCAAGCAGAGAATCTTAAAGGCAACAAAAACAAAGGGCCAAGTGACATTCAGAGGCAAACCAATTAGAATCACTCCAGACTTCCCAAACCAAGTCATGAGAGCCAGAAGGGCTTGGAGTAACATATTCCAAACTCTGAAAGAAAACAACTTCCAGCCAAAAATTTCCTACCCAGCAAAACTTTCTATCAAATTAGATGGAGAAATAAGAAGCTTCCATGACAAACAGAAACTGAAGGAATTTATGTCTTCAAAACCAGCGCTAGAGAAAATACTCAAAGAGATTAACTACAAAGAAGAAATAGGTAACACTCACCAGAACCAGAGAAACAAGAGTTTCCATCCAACAGACAACTAAGATTGGTTATCTGTGGAGATTCATTATTTATGTTAGTCTTTTACCTATCTCTAAATTGTATTGTTTGCCTTTATTGTTGTTAATTTTTAGGATTTCTAGTTGGAATATTAATATACCTTCAAATATAGCATCTGGAAATATTTTATCCAATTCTATTAGTAACTTTTAACTCTGTTTACATTGTCTTTGGATATACAATATTTTCTTTTATTTTTTAGGGAGTTTGTATATTCTTCTGTTGCCTGTGCCATTGAAATCATATCCAAGAAATCACTGCCAATTTCAATGTTGTGAGGTTTTATGACCCAGATTTTCTCCTAAAAGTTTATAGTCTTAAGATTTATATTTAGGTCTTTTATCTATTTTGAGTTAATACTTGTATGTGGGATTAGGTAAGGGTCCAATTTTATTCTTTTCCATGTAATTATTATTTTTCAACAATATTTAGTTAAAAGATTATTATTTCCACCACCAAATGTTCGTGGAAACCTTGTCAAAAATAACTTGACAATATAGGGAAGAAGTTAGCTCTAGGCTTGTATTTAACTCCAATGGTCTATATATCTGCCTTTAGAACAGTACTACACTGTTTCAATTATTGTAGCTTTATATGGTTTGAAATCAGAAAATATATATCTGCTAGCTTTGTTCTTTTTCAAGATCGTTTTGGGTATCTAGAATTCATATTCCATATTAGGATAGATTTTCTTTCTGAAAAATAAATATATAAATATATGATAGTTTCACCTAAAAAACAGAAAAAATATGCTCTGGTAAGAAAGAAAGCAAAAAGAAATATTGAAATGTTATCTTTAAATCATCAAACGCTTGGTATCAGACAAATGAAACTGTTATGTGAGATTATCATTTTTAATTTTGGATAAATTGCTATAATACTAGATGTCAACCACTAAGCCAAGCATGGGAAGGAGGGATGGGGAGAGAATGGGGTGGGGATCGGGTGGGGGCTGACTGGGCGAGGTGTGCATGTATGTCTACAAAAGTTTGTATCCCACTATGATGTATGAATACAGTGCACCAATAAAATAAAATTAAAAAAAAATTAAATCCATAAAAAAAAAAAAAAAAGAAACTGGCCGTCTGCCATCTTGCCTTGATGTATTAGTTCTTTGTATATTTACTGATGGATTAATTCTGAAAAAAATTGTAAAAGGTAGCCAAAAAAGAAAGTATAAAATGCTTGCCAAAACCGAAAGTAAGGACAGCACAGAAATGGAAAGTAAAGAGAGCAGCTTCCCCTCCACTGAGTCTGCACGCTGTTTCTCCGCCGCGCTTCGCCGACCCCACTGCTCGCGGACCCCGACTCCTGCTGGGGCTGCACCCCGGCGCCCAGCCCTAATTTATTTTTATTTGGAAACAGGGTCTCACTAGGATGATGAGAGTCTCAGTATTTGCTGAGGCTGTCCTCAAACCTGTGATCCTCCCGTCTCAGCCTCCCAAGTGTTGGAATTACAGGTGTGTGACACACCACCCCCAGCTTCCTACTTTTTAATATCAACCTTAAGTTTGAAAACCATTTTAGCAATACAGATATAAGAAAGCTATTTTTATATTCAATTAATGTTAAAGGAACAAGACTAGCCAGGCATGGTGGCCTACTGGGAGGCTGAGGCAGGAGAATCACAGTTGGAGGCCAGCCTCAGCAATTTAATGAGACCCTCGGCAACTTAACAAGACCCTGTTTCAAAATAAAAAATAAATAAATAAAACGGGCTGGAGGTGTAGCTCAGAGGTAGAACACCTCTGAGTTATTCCCAGTACCAACACACACACAGCAAAAAAAACTACTTATAATTGTATCCAATAGTTGCTAAATAGTTCATGTAGGTTA
This sequence comes from Muscardinus avellanarius, assembly GCF_963383645.1. Classification (NCBI taxonomy): domain Eukaryota; kingdom Metazoa; phylum Chordata; class Mammalia; order Rodentia; family Gliridae; genus Muscardinus; species Muscardinus avellanarius. The sequence continues at coordinate 135,973,354 of NC_137791.1, read as the reverse complement.
CTTCTCTCAGCTTCTAAATTCAGGCATCCTTTGATCTGTAACCATTTATTTACAATTAAGTAAATGTAAAAGTATGACACAGAAGGTCCAATGAAAGATAGGGGCAAGATTACATCATCAAAATTTTCCTAACAGAGATAAATGAGACTCTCTGTGAAACTCAGCCTAAGTTGGATACTTTTTTGATACCTACCGGGCCACCTTATTAAACAGATTAGAGATCAAAGCCAACTGTCCCTGCGAGAGGCCTGAAGCATCCCATGCTGACAGAGTGAAAGGACAAAACCCTAACGCCATTCACTCGCGAGTATGCTTTAACCAGCCGTCTTCAGGGAAAGAAACAGACAGCGCTGTGGAACGGTACTTGAGTTTCTCACCTTTGCCTTCAAGAGGTGCTCCGAAGCCGCTATTTTATTTTTTATTTTTTTAACGTATGGTGGTCTTTATTTACAATTTTATTGGCAAAAAGGAAGAGAGAAAACTTTTGAACAGTTTAACACAGGTGTGACACTGCAGCCGATCCTGTCAGGCCAAGGAAACCCCATTTTAAAGGTTCAACTAATTGTCAAAAGATATGCAATACTGAGTCTGCATCTGCAGTTTCCTTTATGACGTACAGTGCTCGTATTTTAGGCAGCCTTTAAAACATATAAGTACAAAGAAGAAATCACTCATTAAAAACTGCATCAAATGAAGGGTATCTTAAACTTCAGTTGATGTTGTTCTTGGTAATAGCACATGCCCAATGAAACCCAAAAGCTGGAAAAGCAGTTACACTTCCTACTTGAGTAGACAGTTAGGGCAATCAATCATTTTCTGCAACGACCATTATATTTTCAATTTATCATGAACTACTCTGAACTTACTATGAGAAGTAGCCAGTCAGAAGAGAAGACGTAGAGGAAACATTCCTCTTTAGGAGGAGAGTAAGCCCTCCAGAATCAGCATGGGAAGTAAACATCCTGTTGATCCTAGGCGGAAAAAATTAATGTAATCAAATTCAACTCAGGCTGAGCTGACTCAGATTTTTCCATTAACTTGTTTGGTGTCATCCTTCTAAATCAAGTGTGTTTAATTCTTCTTCTAGCTCATCCACATCTTCTCCAGTGAAAGGATTTTCATCAACAGGAACAGCATCGATGGCTCCATTTTCCTGTACCTCCCCTTCGTCGTCCTCTTCCGGATCACTTCTTTCACCATTTTCAGCCCTACCTCCAGAAGCTTCACTTAATTTGTCTGCATCTTTTTCTGGAGCATATGTGCTGAATCTTTCAAGACTGGCTACAGTAATACCAGTCTCATCTACATCTCTCGGGATGTAGACTTACGTCTATGTCATTTACGCTCACAGAATCATCAACCTCATCGCCACCTGCTCCCTGAGTGTAACGGGTATCATCTGCTTCCTCCTCCTCATCACTGACCAGTTCAGGACGAAATTCAAACACCTCACGACCACTGATCCTAGTGCTTTCCCTGCTTTGCAGTCAGCTTTCCTTCTTTCCATATCTGGTTCAAGTTTATCAATCTTTTCTTGTCTTTTCCTTTTCTTCCACGCAAGAAAAGATTCTAGAGTAATATTGGTAACATTTGGACCTAGGGCAGAACGCTCTCTTTCAATTAGATCTTCTAGTGGAATTTCATCTTCTTTCTCTTCTTTCTTTTTATGCTTTTTCAACACAAATCCAGGAGGTGGCGCATGCCGGTACATGCAGTTATCCCCCCTCCAGGGCACACCCAAACCAGCCATACTCCTTATTTTCAGTAGCTTCAGGAAATGCTTGCACACTATTTGGGTTTTGGTTTTTTCCTTCCGCCTCACCGCGCTTCTTCTTCACTACTTCTTCCAGCTTTTTCTCATCCCAATTATCCATAGCATCTTTTTCAAGTTCTTCATCTCTGGCATCAATGTAAATACTTCTTTTCTCACATTTTCTCTCCAAAGTCAAGTCGTGAGAGAACTTACGCTTATCTCCTTTAGTACACTGTCCTTGCTTGAAGAACGCACATACCACAGATTTGGGATCTGCGCCTTTTTTTGAGCAGCAGCTACAGGTTTGAACAATTCATTTAGCTCCTGCAATTCTTTTTTCTTGTCGTCTTCAATTTCTTTTCAGCTCCACTTTGTGCTACCTGACGTGGATTTTGTTGACCAAATTTAACTTGATGAGTGACAGCCTTGATAAACTGTTGCTTTGCTCCTTTCTTATTCTTTAGACCGAAAGTTTTGTCCTTAAAAATAATCCTGTTGGCTGGGGATATTGCTTTGTGGTAGACATACTCAAAATCCCTCGGTTCAGTCTTTGATAATCTTCTCCTTCTTTTTCTGCTCCGCCTTTTTGCTGCCCCCGGCCTGAGCCTGTGTCTTGGGGGGCATTGCGGAGACAGGTGGCACCGGCCAGGCTTAGGCAGAAACCAACCGGCGAGGGATCTGGCGCCACCGTAGAGGAGGAGGAGGAGGGAGAGGGGGCCGCCGTCGCCGCCACAATGCACGGAAAGCAGCTCCCACTATTTTATTTTTTGTGGTACTGGGGATGGAACCCAGGGGCATTCTACTTCCAAGCCACACCCCCAGCCCTATTTTTTATTCTTTATTTTGAAGCAGGGTCTTGCTGAGTTGCAAAGAGCCTCACTAAGTAGCTGAGGTTGTCCTGGAACTGCGATCCTTGTCTCAGCCTCCCAAATGCTGTGACTACAAGTATGTGCCACCATGCCTGGTTCCGAGCCTTTATTTATTTATTTATTTATTTATTTATTTATTTATTTATGTGTGCGTATGTGTGATACTTGGGGGTGGAACCCAGGGGCTTTTCTATCTCCAAGATACACGCCCAGATCTATTTTTTACTTTATTTGGAATCAGGGTCTCACTAAGAGCTGAGGCTGGCTTCGAACATGTGCGATCCTTCTGTCTCCCAAGCGCTGGGATTACAAGGGTGGGCCACCACGCCCAGCTTTTCAAGCCACTATTTTTATTTATTTATTTATTTATTTTTGCGGGTCTGGGGATGGAACCCAGGAGCATTCAACCTCCGAGCTACACCTCCTGCCCTATTTTTTATTCTTTATTTTGAAACCGGGTCTCACTGAGTTGCAAAGAGACTAAGTAGCTGAGGCTGTCCGCCTCCCAAATGCTGGGATTACAAGCGTGTGCCACCACGCCTGGCATCAAGCCACTATTTCAATGCTATTATTAAAGTCATATAGGCAAAATGCTTCTTTTCTTTCTTTTTTTGTATTACTGGGGATTTTTTTTTTTTTTTTTTGTAGCCCTTCTACCTCCGGGCTACACTCCCAGACCTATTTTTTAAAATATATTTTTAATATTTTATATTTTTATTTGGAAACAGGGTCTTTTAAGACAGCAAGGTTGACTTCAAATCTGCATGATCCTCCTGTCTCCACCTCTCAAGTGCAGGGATTGTAAGCGTGTGCCTGGCATGGTACTGGGGATTGAACGCAGGGGCATCTTACCTCTGGGCTACACCTCCAGCCCTATTTTATTTTTTAGCTTGAAATAAGGTCCGAGTTGCAAAGGCTGTGAACCTGCTTCTCCTGTCCCAGCCTCCCAAATTCTGGGATTACACATGTGTGCCACCATGCTCACTCAAGATGCTTATTTTTCAACAAAAAAGGAAATTATGTATTTCTTGTCAGGAGACCCTCTCCAATTTTTTTTTTTTTTTTTTTTTTTTTTGGTGGTACTGGGGGTGGAAGCCAGGGGCTTTCTACTTCCGGGCTATACTCCCAGAACCATTTTATATTTTATTTGGAAACAGGGTCTTACTAAGTTGCTGAGAGCCTAAGTAGCTGAGGCTGGCTTGGAACCTGCGCGATCCTCCTGTCTCAGCCTTCCTAGCGCCAGGATTACAAGGGTGCGCCACCACGCCCGGCCAATAAAATTTTTTTTGTGTGTGGTGGTGGTATTGGAGATGGAACCCAGGGGATTTCTACCTCTGGGCTATACTCCCAGCCCTTTTTAAAAAAAATATCTTATTTGGAAACAGAGTCTCACTAAGTTGCTGAGAGCCTTACTAAGTAGCTGAGGCTGGCTTTGAACCTGTGCAGTCCTCCTGTCTCAGCCTCCCAAGCGCTGGGATTACAGGTGTGCGCCACCACGCCAGGCTCCAATAAAATTTAAATACTTGTTATATATAAAATATAAATACTTGTTATAACAAGTATTTAATACTTGTTATAAACCAAACACTGGCAACCACAAGTTAGGTTTGCTACTTATAAACTAAGACTTGGTGGAACACACCTGGATTCCCAGCAACTTGAAGGCTGAGGCAGGAGGATCTCAAATTTGAGGTCAGCCTTGGTAACTTGGCCAGACCTTGACTCAAAATAAGAGCTGGGGTGTAGCTCGGTGGCAGAGTGCTTGTCTAGCATGTAAGAGACTCTGGGTTCCATCCCCAGGACCTGCGCAAAACAAAACTAAGGCTGAGGTCATATTTTGAAATACAAAAAAAAAAAAACAACAACAAAAAACCCCCCCAAAAATATGCTCTCAGAAATTGTCTAATTCCCTTTTGGCTTGCAATCCATGATATGGAAAGGTGCATATAATGCTAAATATTGTACCACCTACCCTAAAAGTAGGCTATACTAAAAATACCAAAAAGCGCATCACTATCAGGATTGAATAACAAGGCTTTAATGATTCGGTCATTTTTCTTATGGTTACATAAATATATAAATCTTGAAAAGGTAATACTGTGAGTTTAGTAAAATCCGTAAAAATAACAGTTGTGCCACAGTGCACCGTTTCGTCAGCTCACCAAGCAGCATTCAGGTTAGAACTGGAAGACACAGGAGGTCTATAGTTTTTACGTGGCATAAAGAGCATTCTGCGAAGGCCTGGCAGAAAACAAATTTAAAAAATCCCCTACTCCAACGTCATAAACGCCTATGCACAGGGCCTTTCATTTATTTAATGCTCAAGAGAAAAGTCTCATTTGGGGGCCTCTGGCGGCGGGGTCGGCGGCGTCGGGGCCGGGGTCGGCGGCTGCACAGGGGAAGTGATCCTCGGTCCGAAACAGGGGCGGCGGCTCGTAGGCGCCGCGCGGCGGCCTCGCGGCGGGCGGCTTGCCGAAGAGCGCGGGCACGTGGATGGAGTGCAGCAGCTTCTTGAGGGCGCTGGGGAAGGCGCCCAGCTCGGCCTCGGCCCTGGCCACCTGCTCCTCCATCCGGGCCACGCTGCAGCCCACCATCGCCACGAAGGCCTCGAGCCGGTCGATCCTGCCGTAGATGCGCCGCATCTCCGAGGCCTTGGCGTGGATGCGCGGCACGCCCTCGCCGACCACGTGGGACGAGTCGCCGCGGATCATGTCCAGCATGCCCACGAACTCGTCCACGCGCGTGAGCAGATCCTCGAGGCTGGCGTCCAGCGCCTCCACCTCGGGCCGCGCCTCCGCCCCGGGCAGCAGGCAGGCGGCGTAGCCCGCGGCGGCGCGGCGCAGGAGCGGCAGGTCGCGGCCCGGCGCGCCGAGCTCGGCGCCCTCGTCCTCCCACGGCCCCGAGGCGCTGCTCTGGCTCTGGGACACATGGCCGCTGTCCCCGCTCCAAGTCTCGCCCGGCGGCTCGGCCTCCTCCGCCGGCGCCTCGCGCGGCAGCCCTCGACTCCCGGGACCAGCCTCCATGGCCCGCTTCCGGCGCCCGCGCCCGCCCGCGCCCGCCCAGCTTCCGGCGCCGGCGCCTGACGTCACGCTCCCCCACGCATGCGCTCCGCCCCTGCTCGCGATCCCCCCCCGCTTCCGGTTACTGTGCGCGCGCGCGTGCGCGTACCAACCTGTTTCCGGCTTCCTGGCGGGCGCGCGCGCTCAGGCCCGGGTTTCTCAATGTCCGCGCTCAAGCTCGGGAGCCTAAAGCTAGAAGAAAGCTGGGCGTGGCGCGCACGTGGCAACCCCGGGACTCGGGACGCAGCTGCAGGCTCAAAGCCAGCGCGGCAGTTTAGCGAGGTCCTCAGCAATCTAGTTAGACCCTGTGTCCAAATAAATAAAATCGGGCTGGGGGTGTAGCTTGGAGGTAATTGGCCTCTGGGTTCAATCCCCAGCACCAAAAAAGAAAAAAGGGAAAGAAAGAAGAAAAACAAGAAGAGGAATAAATAAGGTGTAAGAAGAATCGAATTAAGCTCACAGGTCTAAGCTGTGCACACCATAGCCTTAGCAATCCGCACACCTCTGAGGTCTCTGTCCAGGTCAAGAAAATAAATGCGAGGTAGTTTTGTTAAGTGTGTAGGTATACTTTTTTTTTTTTTTTTTTTGGTGGTACTGGGGATGGAAGCCAGGGCGTTCTACCTCCCAGCCACATCCCCAGCCCTATTTTTTCTTGTTTATATGAAACAGGGTCTCGCTGAGTTGCAAAGGGCCTCACTAAGTAGCTGAGGCTGTCTGCAAACCTGCGATCCTCCTGCCTCAGCCTCCCGAATGCTGGGATTACAGCATGCACCACCACTCCCGGCTGGTTCGTAATTTTTGTGTGCTCTTCACCACTGGTAATGATGTAGGATAGGAGGAAGAAGTAGGTAGAAAGGAGACAGGAAGGAAAAGTAAAAATATAACTTTGATATAAGAACCTGGAGCTGAAGTGCTTCTTCCTCTAGTGCACAAACTAGCTCTCTTTCCCAGGCCCGACTCTCCCATAAATTCCTGGGAAACTTGTAGATCCTAGAGTTAACAATATTTCCGAGAAACCTATAATTTAGGATATCCCAGCTTATCCGTCAATCAACTAATGAGGGCCCCAATCAACCCAAGATCATCCACCCTAAAGCTGACCAGACACCAGACCATCAGGAAGCGCCTCGGGACTACTGGACTGAGCTCATCCACCCTGAAGCCGACCAGACACCTGCCCACCATAAACCGCCTCGGGACTACCGGATCGAGCTCATCCTCACATACCTTCTCCAGCCCACCCCTCACGGAAGTCCCCTATAAGAAGAGAACCCTGAACTCCCCAATATGCCTTCCTCATCTTGAGGGGCCCGCATTCTCTCTTGAATGTGTATTTCCTCCCTTTTCCCAATAAACCTCTGTCTGTGTCTCTAACTTGCGCGTGCTGACATTCTTTTCCGTCACGTTAGCCAAGGACCCTGCAGACCCCGAGTTCCTGAGCCGATAACTCACCCCAACAGTAATTAGAGGGAAAAAGTTAACTTAGGATATCTGTGAAACATAAAAGTCATTTTTTTTTAAAATTTCTTCAGTCCTGGGCATTGAACCCAGGGGCGCTTGCTCTACCACTGAGTTGCACCTCCGGTCTTTATTTATCCTGAGGCATTCTCACTAAGTCGCCCAGGCTGGCCTTGAACTAGTGACCTTCCTGCCCAGCCTCCCCGGGAGCCGCGGGATACAGGTCCGGTGGTCATGAAAGTTCATTCTGATTGGAGAGTCACCAAAGGTAGACCTGCCTAGACATGAAGGGAGCTGAGGAGGCCAAAGCCAACCTAGAGCATAGAGCAAGGGAGAAGACTTGAGATACAGGGGAAAGGAAATGGAAAAGTGTAAAGCCAGAGGGGATTACTAGAAATGTCTAGATTTTTCTAGAAGGCACGTACACCAGAGGACCCGGTTGTGAAAGAAGACCTTCCTGTGGGTAGTGAATGTTTCATTTAAGATGTGGAAAGCTAGCTGGGCGTGGTGGCGCATCTTGTGATCCCAGCACTTGGGAGGCTGAGACAGGAGGATTGCGGTTTGCGGCCAGCCTCGGCAACCTAGTGAGGTCCCTCGGCAATTTAGCAAGACCTTGTTTGAAAATAAAAAATAAAATTGGGCTGGGGCTGTAGCTCAGAAGTAGAATGCCCTGGGTTCGATCCCCAGTAACCCCCACACAGTCATCAACTTTTTTTGACATGGCTGTCCTTGAGTGCCCTCATTGTGCAGCAGAGGGAGCCCAGTAAGCCTGTACCGAGGCAGAATCGTTCCTGGAAGGAGCTCTGGGGACGAGGGGCAGAACACTCAGTTCCTGAGAGAAGAGACCTCCGGCCATTGCCTGCTCCAAGCTCCTGCCCATGGGCAGCTGCAGCGTCTTTAGGGAGTCAGAATGCAGGGCACTGGGCATCCTGTCCCTCACACTGGGACTCTAATGGTCAGGACTGGGCAAAGGTGGACAGAAACGGAAACAAGAAACGATAAGATAGCGGGTCTATCTCCTGGGAGCCCTGAGGAGGGAGTCAGCCCTGCGTGGGGGCGTCTGGGAAAGATTTTCAGAGCTCAGTGGCCTTGAAGAACTCCTGAGAGCAGGAACAGGCCAAGGCCTCTGCGGTATGGGGAAGGAGCAAGGCACTCCAGTGCTGGGGAGCTGGCTGCCCAGCTGGAAGGTGTGGAATGCCTTCTGGAGGGGGAGGAGCAGGCAGGGCTGGAGGCCCTGGCTAAGAGACTCACCCCCCCCAGACTCTGCTCACCAGGGTCCTTCAGCCTGGGGCACGTTCTCACAGAGCCCTGCTGCGGTTTCCAGAATTGCCAAATGTACTTTGATAAGAACAAATGCCTGATCATAACTACAAGCTTAGATCTATGTTTTGGGTTAATATGTAACATAGACTTTTTTTTTTTTTTGGTGGTACTGGGGGTGGAATCCAGAGGCTTTCTACCTCCGGGCTATACTCCCAGACCTATTTTATATTTTATTTGGAAACTAAGTTGCTGAGAGCCTCACTAAGTAGCTGAGGCTGGCTTCGAACCTGCGTGATCCTCCTGTCTCAGCCTCCCAAGTAACATAGACATTTTAAAAATCAAGTACCTGGGCTGGAGATTTAGCTACGGAAGCTGAAACTCCAGGGTTCGATCACCAGAACCACAGAAACAACAACAAAAAAGTCTACCTAGTAATAGCAATGCTATTTAATAAAATAAATTAGAGCCGGGCGTGGTGGCGCATACTTGTAATATTAGCATCTGGGTAGCTGAGACAGGAGGATCGATTGTGGACAGCCTCAGCTAGTGAGGTCCGTTGCAACTCAGTGAGACTGTTTCAAAATAAAGAATAAAAAAGAGGGATGGGGTGTAGCTCAGAGGTAGAGTGCCCCTGGGTTCCATCCCTAGTACCGCAAAAAAAAAAAAAAAAAAAAGTGGGTATGCTAAAAAGTACACACGAAAAGTCAGAGCCTGTGCAGAGTGGGATCGTGCTTCACGAGGCTGTTTGGGGCTTCGTGCCCGGCACCTTTTGTTCTTCAGGGGCAGGGAGAAGGGCTGCAGCGAGGCTCCGAGGCTCCGACTGAGTTTATGGGTGGTAAGTTTGAGTGACAGCAACGCTGCAGCAGGGGCAGCAGTTCAGGTGGGAACCGAGGCCCTAAACAGGACGGGGGTGGGGAGGACCGGCGGGGCTTCCCTGGAGCCAAGGCTGGGCGTCTGTGTCACGGCCTAAGCCACCGTGACAGCTCACCCCAAAGGCTTGGAGCCCTGGACAACCAAGGTGAGTGCCTCACCAGTGTGCAGCTGCCCCTCCTCCTGGAGGCCTTGCTGAAGGCGTGCTTCTCTCTGGGCTGCTGGAGATCTTGATTTGGAAGACCGCCAGTTAATTCACTAATTTAAAAACAGAGGAGTCAGGCAAGGTTCTGCGTTTCTGTGATCCCGGTACTCGGGAGGCTGAGACGGGAGGATTGCAGGCTCGAGGACAGCCTTAGCAACTTAGCAAGACCCTTTTTCAAAATAAAAAGGGCTGGGGGTACAGCTCGGAAGTAGAAGGCTCCTGTGTTCAATCCCCAGCACCAATAAAGAAAGAAACAAAATCAACCCAGATGAACGGGGCTGAAGGCAGCTGGGGTAGAGCAAGTTCTTGGTGTACATAAAGCTCTGTACACCAAACAAAAACATGTTTTGTTTGGGGTTAAAAAAAAAAAGCTGAGTCCACTGTCATACGTGTACACGCATATGAACTGCCTGTATGCTGTGTACGTGTGTGAGTGTGCCTGTGCACACTCTATACACCCTTGACTGATTGGCCACAGGCGACATTCATCCATAAGGTTTCATTTTATTTCTTCAGTATCCCAGGGACTCATCCTAAGCCTGTTCATGTTCGGATAGAATCCTCTGCATTGCTTTTGTTTGTTTGTTTTTTCGGTACTAGGGATGGAACCCAGGGGATTCTACCTCCGAGCTACACCCCCAGCCCTATTTTTTATTCTTTATTTTGAAACAGGGTCTCATTTAGTTGCAAAGGACCTCACTGAGTAGCTGAGGCTGGCCTCGAACCTGTGATTCTCCGGTCTCAACCTCCCGAATGCTGGGATTACAAGTGTGCGCCACCACGCCTGGCCCTCTGAGAGCTTTGCAGGCTGTCTCACAGGTGAATTGTCTTCTTACGTGCTTGTGATAAAAATAGAAAGACATATGAAGTTTGCATTTCCTATTTAATTCATAAATTTTCCCATAGCCGATTATTTATCAATGGAATTTCATTTATTTATTTATTTATTTATTTATTTATTTTGGGTGATACTTGGGGATTGAACCCAGGCCTTCTGCCTCTGAACTACACCCCCAGCCCTATTTTAGTTTTTCACCAAGTTGTTGAGGCTGGCCGCGGACCGGTGATCCTCCCGTCTCAGCCTCCCCTGTACTAGTGCAGGCATGCGCGACTGCGCTCGGCTATCAGTGGAATCTAACACAGCTGCAGAGTCAGCTAGACAAGGTGGATTGCTTCATCAGTGGCTCTGGAGATCCTGCGCCAGTCACGTGCGTCCGCCACGTCCAAGCCCCCCTTCCTCTGGAGTCTGCCGTTCCACGCTGTCTCCCAGACCTGGCCGGCTCTCCAGCCCTCCCTCGCCTTGGCTGGGCGGCCACGGAGGAGTCTGATCAGGTTTTGTTTCACTCCTTCGTCATAGAGTTTTGGTTCCTCTGAAAACACTTTGAATGCAATGCCCACTGGGCCCACGGCACCGTTTCCCCTCTCTACACAAACCTTACCGTTCCAGAGAGGCTTCTCCTGCAGCCCTTCTGAGTGGGCCGCAGTGCCATTTCTGATACTCCGGCCTCCTCGGCCGTCCCTTCCCCATCTGGCCTATCACCAGAGCTCGTCGGGTCTACCTGGGAAACTGGGTTCATCTGCTTGTCTCCAGATGCTCGCAGCTCCCGACTGGTTGGCCTCGGCTTTCCATTTAGGCCACACCTCTCTGCCCCAGATCAGCTACGGTGGACTGGCTAAAAGTCACTGCTTGAAACACTTTAAAAATAATTCCTTTTGCCTCAAATGTTTTCGCCTACCCATATTTACTCAGCTCCTACAATATACCAGGCGCTGGTCTGGTAATAAGGGAGCCCTAAAGCCAGGTGTGGAGGTGCACATGGAGGCCCAGGCAGGAGGGGCACAAATTCAAGGCCAGCCTGGGCAATTCAGGGAGACCCTGTCTCAAAATAAAAAGGGTTAGCCGGGCGTGGTGGCGCACGCTTGTAATTCCCGCGCTTGGGAGGCGAAGACAGGAGGATCGCGCAGGTTCGAAGCCAGCCTCGCTGGCTTAAGAGACCCTGTTTCCAAATAAAAATATAAAATAGGCCTGGGAGTGTAGCCTGGAGGTAGAAGGGCTTCCAGGAACCCCAGTACCACTAAATAAATAAATAAATAAATAAATAAATAAATAAATATAAAAAAATAATAATATAAAAAATAAAAAGGGCTGCAGATGGAGCTTGGTGGTAGAGCACCCCTGGGTTCGGTCCTCAGTTCCACAAAAAGAAAAAATAGAGCAAATAGAACAGACGCTCTGTCCTCTGGAGCCTCCTTCTAGTGCTGGAGATGAACTCCTAGAGAGAGGAAACTGAGTCAAGGACACTCCCCCCTGGTTCAGTGCAGTGCGCATGCAGTCAGGCATTTCTGCCGTCTGCAGAGCTGCCCTGCTCTAGTTTTCCTCAGCCCCTGCCCAGAATTTCATCCCGCTCCCTGGTCCTCTCTTAAATGTTCATCCTTCAAACATTCCAGCTCCCCTCTTTTGACCCGTCTCTGCCTCCCTCTCTATGACCCTTCCTGCTACCTCCCGCAGCCAGCGTCTCTCAATGTGCGACGTCCCTGGACGCTGCTCAGCCCCCTGGACAAGACCACGGAGAACATGGCTCCTGAGGCTCATGCGGGGCTACAGCTTTGTCAGGCAGCTGCAGTTTCTCGAGAAATGTGTATGCTTCGCCACTCACTAGACCCGGTTTAAAATAAAGAATAAAACCTAGGGCTGGGGGTGTAGCTCAGAGGTAGAATGCCCCTGGGTTCCATCCCCAGGACTGCAAAAAAGAAGAAGAAGAAGAAGAAGAAGAAGAAGAAGAAGAAGGAGGAGGAGGAGGAGGAGGAGGAGGAGGAGGAGGAGGAGGAGGAGGAGGGGGAGGGGGAGGAGAAATGTGCATGTGTATGCAAGTCTTTGTGTGTATACACAGTAGATTCTTGTCACTGGTAGAAGTTGCCCAAAGCCACCATAAACACCGTATCACAGCTCCTAAAGGAAATACAGGATTGGGTTCCTACCAGCCCCTGGCCACATTTTCTCCAACTGACTAACACATGACCTTGTTTTATGTGTGTGTGTTTGTTTGTTTATTTATTTTGCGATACTGGAGATGGAACCCAGGGACATTCTACCTCTGAGTGACATCCCCAGCCCTATTTTTTGTTCTTTTTTTGAAACAGGGTCTCACTGAGTTGCAAAGGGCCTCACTAAGTAGCTGAGGCTGGCCACGAACCACAGTCCTTCTGTCTCAACCTCCCAGATGCTGAGATTACAAGCATGTGCCACCGTGCCCGGTTTGTGTTTCTATTAAAGATACCTTACAAGCCGGGTGTGGTGGCGCACACTTGCAATCCCAGCATTTGGGAGGCTGAGACAGGAGAATCGCAGTTCGAGGACGGCCTCAGCTACTACGTAGTGAGGCTCTTTGCAACTCAGTGAGACCCTGTTTCAAAATAAAGATTAAAAAATTGGGTGCCAGGCGTGGTGGATCACGCTTGTAATCCCCGCACTTGGGAAGCGGAGACAGGAGGATCGCACAGGTTCGAAGCCAGCCTTGCTGGCTTAAGAGACCCTGTTTCCAAATAAAAATATAAAAAATAGGTGTCTGGGAGTGTAACCCGGAGGTAGAAGGGTTTCCAGGAACCCCAGTACCACACACACACACACACACAAAATAGGGCTGGGGGTGTAGCTCAGAGGTAGAATGCCCCAGGGTTCCATCCCCATACCACACACACACACACACACACACACAAAGAATAAAAACGAGTACCAGTCCATGGTCAATTATCAAGCAGTCTGGGTGTAAGGATGGATGGTACGCTGACTGGTGGCCCCGCTGCTGTGTAAACAGCTGTTTGTCCTGTGGGGTTTGGACACGTACCAAGGTTACAGCCACGATGGCTGCAGTCCCGTCAAGCTGCCTGCCTACAGCAAAAGGATTTTTATGCAAGGAGGACACTGAGGCTTAAAGGAAAGAGCCAACTTCTCTGATGCCAGGATCGTTTCACAGCATTTACTCATCAACTGGGGAATCAGCACGCTCCGCCCGAGGAGGCAGCTGCCAGCCAGGGCTGGACGCCAGGCCCGCCGGCCCCGCCGCCCGCGCGGCGTGTGGCCCGGGCATCACTCGGCTCCTGCCTCCACGAAGTACTTGTGACAGGCGGACGTGAGCGCGGCCACGAACACCACGAACTCGCTGAAGTCCACCTCGGCGTCTCCGTTGGCGTCCAGGTCCTTGAGCAGTTTGTCCACCGCGTCCTTGTCCCTGCCGCTCTGCAGGAGAGAGGGCCGGGGGTCAGGGCCACGCGGCTCGGGGTGAGGCCAGCTCGCCGCGGGACAGGAGGCCGCGCTGGCACCAGCTTGCCTCGGTCACTCGCGGCCGGGCCTGGCTGTGAGAACCGCACACCGCGTCCCTGCAAAGGGACGAGCTGCCCGAGGCTGGATGACGTGCCGGGAGCTGACCGAATGTGGATTGCATTATGCTATTTAGGAGTTTTATTTCCTTCCTTCCTTCCTTCCTTCCTTCCTTCCTTCCTTTCTTTCTTTCTTTCTTTATTATGGCATTGGGGGTGGAACCCAAAGACATTCTACCTCCGAGCTACACACCCCAGCCCTATTTTTTATTCTTTCTTTTTTGCAGTAGTGGGGATGGAACCCAGGGGCATTCTATCCCCAAGCGACACCCCCAGCCCTTTTTTATTCTTTATTTTGAAACAGGGTCTCACTGAGTTGCAAAGGGCCTCACTAAGTAGCTGAGGCTGGCCGCGAACTGCGATCCTCCTGTCTCAGCCTTCCGGATGCTGGGATTACAAGCACATACCACCACGCTCAGCGGAGTTTTAGTGTGTGTGTGTGTGTGTGTGTGTGTGTGTGTGTGTGTGTGTGTGTGATACTGGGGATTAAGCCTGGGTATGTCCTACCTCTGAGCTATACTCCCAGCCCTTCTAATTTTAAAACAGGATCTCACTAAGTTACTATGCTAGTTTCAAACCTGCAATCTTTTTGTCTCAGACTCCCCAAAATTACTGGGATTAGAGGCCCAGATCTGATGCATATTAATTAATTAATTGAATTTTGTGGTACTAGGAATTGAACCCAGGTGTGACCTACCTTTGAGTTATACCCCCAGTCCTATTTTATTTTTTATTTTGAAACAGTCTTGCTAAGTAACCTCATGGTGTACGTTCTGCTGCTGGCCTCAAACCTGTGATCCTCCTGTCCCAGCCTCCCAAGTTATGTGCATTAAAATGATGCCTATTGCCGGGCGTGGTGGTGCATGCTTGTAATTCCAGTACTTGGGAGGCTAAGACAGGAGAATTGCAGGCTTGCGGCTAGCCTCAGCTACTCAATGAGGCCCTCAGCGACTTAGTGACACCCTGTTTCCAAATAAAAGAGTAAGATAGGTCTGGGGATACAGCTTGGAGGTAGAATGCCCCTGGGTTCCATTGGTACCAACACTAAAAAAAAAAAAAAGAAAAAAAATAGTGTGTGTGTGGGTAAGCTCTTAGGTAGAATGCCCTGGGATCAGTCCTCAGTATGGCAATAAATAAATGAAAAACAAATAAAATAAATTATGGTTATACCCAGGAAATGCACACACTTGACGATCAGTGCTTTTTGCACAGATGGCATCAGGGGTGTCCCTACTTAGGCAGCCTGGGGCACACTTTACACAAACATGGAGTTCTCACAAACGCCAGGCCGGAGAGGCGCCTTGCACCTGCGGCAGATGAAGATGCCCCATAGAGGAGGGTTGAGACGCAGGGTGGAGGGAGCTCCTCCCCTCTGCTGGGGCGGCCCGGTGGGCAGGGGCGGCTCTGAGAGCCAGTGCGGATCTGAGCACCAGCAGCAGGGGCGCTGGCCTCCCAGCCGGGGACGCCCTGAGTTTCGCAGCTCCAGGATCCGTTAGGGCCGTCCGCTGACCGGCCCCACCTGACCGTGTTAATTACAGCCTCCTTTCCTTACAGACTCTGTCCTAACAGCTCAAGTAAGCAGGGTCTACTCACTCAGCAGTCGTGAAGTAGCGGTGAGCCCTTACGTTGGAATACCTTGCAGCCCTTCAAGATGACGCTAATGGCCAGCTTCGGTAGCAACACCTGCAATCCCGAGACCTGGGAGGCTGAGACAGGAGGCCCGCAGGTCCAAAGCCAGCCTCGGCAACTTAGCGAAACCCTGTTTCAAAGTACAAAACGGCTGGGGGTGTAGCTTGGAAGTAGAATGATACTTCTGGGTTCAATCCCTAGCACATAAATAAATAAATAAATAAATAAATAAATAAATAAATAAATAAATAAATAAATATGTTTATGAAGCTGATGTCTAGCCCGTCACCTACTGTTTGTTCTTATTCTTACACCAGAAGCCCTGTCCGGGGCAGGCCGCGGCTGTCCGCCTTGGTCCACCTCCGCATCTCCTCTCCAGGACCGTCTAGAGGGAGGCTGGGAGGGCACGGCTCGGTGAAGCTTGCTGACGGCCAGGCCGGCTGCATTTCTCAGTTCCCAGGGGATTCTGACCTAACCTAATCCAAGTGGGAGGGTCTCTGGCTTACGCAGTGGTCCTCAGAGCGTGTTCCCTGCACACCTGTAGCCCTGGGATCCAGCCCTACACAGTAAAACCTCAAATTCCAAAGACTGTTAGAACAACCTACACCCGCCCTGTGCACAGATCCCCAGCATGGGGTGGGCAGGTTTGATGAGCAGCAGAGTTTGAAAATTTAGGCTGTAACATTAAGTCTCTAAAAGACGGTCGAGCTCGCAGGAGCCGGGTCGGCTCACAACAAGGCTGGCACGGAGAGAGGCTGGGAGGGGAAGCGTCTACTCAAGGGTTTTTTGGTTTATTTTTTATCTCTGTGTTTTTACATCTCCTGTGTTTTTACATCTCCTTCCACCAACATATTTATAATAAACAGCTGAGCTTTATTTTTACAGACATATCTTCACTGCATTCACATTTAAAAATAGAAATGTAGCCGGGCGTGGTGGCGCGCACTTGTAATCCCCGCGCTTGGGAGGGGGAAACAGGAGGATCGCGCAGGTTCAAAGCCAGCTGCACTGGCGTAAGAGACCCTGTTTCCAAAAATAAAAATATAGGTCTGGGAGTGTAGCCTGGAGGTAGAAGGGTTCCATCCCCAATACCACCAAAAAAAAAAAAAAAAAAAAAAAAGAAAAGAAAAGAAAAAGAAAAAGAAAATAAAAAGGAAATGTAAGCCGGGCGTGGTGGCACACTCGTGTAATCCCTGCACTTGGGAGGCTGAGACAGGAGGATTGCACAAGTTCAAAGCCAGCCTCAACTACTTAGTTACCCTCTTAGCAACTCAGTGAGACCCTGTTTCCAAATGTATAAAGTAGGTCTGGGAGTATAGCTTGGAGATAGAAAGCCTCTGGGTTCCACCCCCAGTACCACCAAAAAAAAAAAAAAAAAAAAAAAAAAGAAAAGAAAAGAAAAGAAAAGAAAAAGAAAGAAATCTCAATTAGGAGTGTCATTGCGGTGCTGCTCAGCCTCAAGGCCCCAGGCTTTCATTTTCTGACACATTTTCTTTTTTTATTCTTTTGCGGTACAGAAGATTCAGCCCAGGGCATCCTACCTCTAATTACACCCCCAGCCCGATTCCCTTTTCTTTCTCTTGTCTTTCTTTCTTTTTTATTTTTGTAGTGCTGGGGATTGAACCCTGAAAGCTACATTCCCAGCCCTGGTTTTTTTTTTTTTCCCCAGTACTGAGGATTGAACCCAGGGGGCATTCTACTTCTGAGGTACACCCCCAGCCTATATTTTATTTTATTTTATTTTATTTTATTTTATTTTATTTTATTTTGTGGGTCTGGGGATGGAACCTAGGGGCATTCTACCTCCGAGCTACACTCCCTTCCTTATTTTGTATTTTTTTTCATTTTAATTTGAAACAGGGTCTCACTAAATTGCGGAGGGCCTCACTAAGTAGCTAAGGCTGGCCTCGAAACTGCGATCCTCCTGTCTCAGCCTCCCAGATGCTGGGATTATAAGCATGCACTGCCACACCTGGCTCAGGCTTTATTTTCAACCCTTTGCAGTAACATTGACCCTTAGAGGGCCAGAGGGCAGCATGGCCAGAGGAAGGGGAGAGGGAGGATGAGCAGGGGAAGAGATGAGAAAGAAGGCCTCTGGTTTGGCCTCCAGAGGCGCCCAGGACAGAGCAGTGGGCCCTGGCCCCCTTGCAGTGAGTGCCGGGCCTGTGGCTCCTGTCTGGTGCAGGACCCAGGTCAGCCAGGGTGAGCCTTCTGTCCTTTCTGCTGTTGTCCCACTAAGATAAGGGACCTGGGTGTGGGGGACAGGCTGGCGGGCAGGAGGACAGAGGAGCAGGGATGCCTGTGGCTGTGACCCTGGAGGACGCCAGTGGCCTCAGGGACTGGCCTGGACCCTAAGCTGTCCCCCACGCCCACTGCCCAGGTTCAGACCCACGCTCCCTCAGGCCCTTGCTGGCTCTGATCACAAATCCACTGGGACTCAAGTCTGCATCTCAGGGACCCACCCAGCCACCCCTTCCCCGCGGATACCCCCGTGTTCCTGCCGTGGGGTCTCAGATCCACTCTGTGGCCGTGTGCGCTCCCGGATCTGCCCCGCGGCGGCTCTCCCTGGCCGGCCAGTCATAGCCTCTGCCAAGCCCTCCGCCCTGCCCTCCCCGTGCCCCCCGGCCGGCGGCCTCACCTGCAGGAAGCCGGGCAGCTCCTTCTCCATCAGCACCTTCAGCTCACCCTTGGTCAGGGTGTGCGTGCCGCCCTCGGCGCCTGAGTACCGGGCAAACACGTCGATGATCATACCCATGGCGGTCTCCAGCTCGGTCATGGTGCTGAGTGTCCGCGCTTTTTCCTTCTGGGGCTGAGCTGACAGAGAAATGTTCTGCCGGAGGCCTCACGGCGCTTTATGAGGCAGGCCTCCTGTTGACACAGGGCGGGACGGGTGGCCGCAAATCCTGCCCCGCCCTGCCCACTCACCCAGTTCCAGTGAACTGCACGGCCTTCCCCAGCCACCGGGGCAGCCATGCGTCACTCACCTTGCTTCTGTGAGGGTTCCCCAGAATCACAGCAGGGTCCTCCCCTCTGCCGCCCTGCAGGGTCTCGCGTCTGTGACGCCTGGTTTTTGTTGAATGAAAAGTAAACCAGACGGCTGTCCTGTGACGTCTGGCCCTCCATGTGGCATCAGAACACGTAGCCCCCTTTATGGAGAAGCCTGTCATTTCCTGCCCACTCTGGAAGCCCACCGCGGCCTCTGTCCCCTGCCCCGGGTGGGACCTATGGAGCTGCTCTTTGCCCGAGAAGCTGAGGGAGCAGGCTCGCAGGCTCAAATCCTGCTCCAGCCTCCCATGCTCCCCACACTCCCACGGCAGCCCCACACTGGGCAGGGACCAGGACCTGGCTCTCCCACACAGAGAGCACAGGGTGTGGCCAGAAACGGGCTGCCAGCTGTCCAAGGCAGACTTTCTTTGGACAGGAGGCTGCAGCCAGTGGTGGCCATTTGGAGAATGGGAAAAGGTCTGTTACACTTTTTCTGTGCTGGGCAGGCTCCTCCTCGGACAGGGTTTCAGGAAACAGGTGGTCATTCCCACTAGAACGTCCAGGGCCGTCTCAGCAGGAGACTGGGGGAGCTGAGGCCCACGGGTGGAAGGACTTCTAGGTGGACCCGCATTTTAGCTCTCGGGAAGGAGCTGGGCCTGGAGATCACAGACACGAACTCAGAAACCAAGAACTAGCCTGAGCCTAAAGCAGTCAGTTTCTTTTTTTCTTTTCTTTTCTTCTTCTTTTTTGTGGCACTGGAATCCAGGGGCATTCTAACTCTGAGCTATACCCCCAGCCCGATTTTTTATTCCTTATTTTATTTATTTATTTTTGTGGTATTGGGGATGGAACCCAGGGGCTTTCTACCTCCGGGCTATACTCCCAGACCTATTTTATATACTTTACTTGGAAACAGGGTCGCACTAAGTTGCTGAGAGCCTCACTAAGTAGCTGAGGCTGGCTTTCGAACCTGTGTGATCCTCCTGTCTCAGCCTCACAAGCGCGGGGATTACAAGTGTGTGCCACCACGCCTGGCGCAGAGTCAGTTTTATTGGGGTGCAGGGTAGATTTTCAAATCAGAGGACATGGGCTGAGACACGGAGCCCGGCAGGATGAGGTTTCCTAACAAGTGTGTTGCAGTGGGGAGATAAGGGGATTTCAGCATGACCAGCATCTGGCCGCAAATTCCTCAAAGCTGCAGGAATGTCCAGGTCAAGAGGCAAACTGGCCGGTCCAGTATTTCTCAAACCTGGCCAAGTGCTGTTGGATGCTGGGAAATTGTTCCCCAGGTGGACTGAGTTCCCAGGGCAATTTCCGTGTAGCAACTCACCCCACCAGAAAACCCTAGAAAGTTCTGGAAGGGAGTTCTGCTCTCTTTTGACCATTCCACAGCAGCCGTTTCGATTTTTATGTTATCATGAGAAGTTCACTTGAGGACTCTGAGGATAAGCACCCTCCGGTGTGGATGCTGGCTCTTCAGAGACCCTCCGCAAGGTGGGGCCACCTGTCCCAAGAAAGGGTTTTCAGGGACACTGTCAGAGGGTAAGGTAAGGAGAGGATGGCTCTGATGCTTTAAATTTTTTATTTTAATTTTAAATTTTTTTGCAGTACTGGGGATGGAACCCAGGGGCATTCTACCTCTGACTTATACCCCCAGCCCGATTTTTTATTCTTTATTTTTGAAACAGGGTCTCACTGAATTGCAAAGGCCTCACTAAGTAGCTGAGGCTGGGTACGAACCATGATCCTCCTGTCTCAGCCTCCCAAATGCTGGGATGACAAGTGTGGGCCACCACGCCCGGCTGCTATTTATTTATTTATTTATTTATTTATTTATTTATTTATTTATTTATTTTGCGGGTCTGGGGATGGAATCCAGGGGCATTTGACCTCCGAGCGACACCCCCTCCCCTATTTTTATTCTTCATTTTGAAACAGGGCCTCTCCGAGTTGCAGAGGACCTCACTAAGTAGTTGAGGCTGTCTGCAAACCGTGATCCTCCTGTCTCAGCCTCCCAAATGCTGGGATTCCAAGTGTGCGCCACCACGCCCCGCTGCTCTGACTCTTTTTAAACTGCTCAGGGTGTTGCTATGGGTCAAGATGACTGTGGCAGGTGGCTGGCCCCTAGGGGCAGTGGCCCTCAGCTGGACATGGGTCCCATAGCTGAGAGCTGGCAGAGACGGCTCCTGCTGTCCATCCAGGGCGAGTGCTCACACACTTACACACCTCCTCTCTCTTTGTTATAAAAGTAAGATTTTCATCTGGCTGTGGTGGCGCATGCCTGTAATCCAGCACTTGAGAGGCTGAGACAGGAGGATTGCACAGGTTTGAAGCCAGCCTCAGCTACTTAGTGAGGCTCTTAGCAACTTAGACCCTGTTTCCAAATAAATATAAAATAGGTCTGGGAGTGTAGCCCAGAGGTAGAAAAGCCCCTGGGCTCCACCCTCAGTACCACACACACACAAATAAAAGTAAGATTCTCAGGAAACTTGACCTGCACGTTCTTGCCCAAAAGTTTTGATTTCAAGTGTTATACAAAAAAGTCACAGTGGCCCAATCAAAGGCTTCTCATTATACAGATCTTTTAGGGATTTGAAAGGTGGCCGGGGTGATGGCACACGCCTGTAAGCCCTGGGGCTCCGGAGGCTGAGGCGGAGGACTGCAAGCTTGAGGCCAGCCTAGGTAACTTAGTGAAATCTTGTTTCAAAAACAAAACAAAACAAAAAATCAAAAGGGCTGGGGATGTAGCTCAGGGGCTAAAACCCTAGGTTCAATTCCAAAAAGATTCTGAAAAAAAAAGAAGAAGAAGAAGAAGAAGGAGGAGGAGGAGGAGGAGGAGGAGAGGAGGAGGAGGAGGAGGAGGAAAGGAGAGGAGGAGGAGGAGGAGGAGGAGGAGGAGGAGGAGGAGGGAAGAGGAGGGAGAAGGAGAAGGAGGAGGAGGAGGAGGAGGAGGAGGAGGAGGAGGAAGGAGGAGGAAGAGAAGAATAAAGATGCTTGAGTTATGGACAGAGTGAATACAACAGAAAAGAATGCCTGGGCCAAGCGTGGTGGCACACGCTTGTCCATCCCTGCATCTGGAAGCGCTGTTCGAGGACAGCCTCAGCTACTTAGCGAGGCCCTTTGCAACTCAGTGAGACCCTGTTTCCATATAAAGAATAAAAAAAAAAATTAGGGCTGGGGGTGTAGCTCAGAGCTAGAAGGCCCAGGTTCCATCCCCAGTACTGAAAAAGAAAGAAAGAAAGAAAGAAAGAAAGAAAGAAAGAAAGAAAGAAAGAAAGAAAGAAAGAAAGAAGGAAGCAAGCTGGGTGTGGTAGCACATGCTTGTAATCCCAGCATTCAGCAGGATGAGACAGGAGGATCGCGGTTTGCAGACAGCCTCAGCTACTTAGTGAAGCCCTTTGCAACTCTGATTCAAAAAATAAAACAAATAAATAAAAAGACTAAAAAATAGGGCTGGGGTATAGCTTGCAGGGACAATGCCCCTGGGTTCCATCCCCAGTACAGCGGGGGCCTGGCTTCCATCAGCTGGCCTGCCCAGATGGGCAGGTTACTAATCTCCCTGCCCAGGTTTCCACTCTATTCAGAATGTAAC